>NC_056736.1:416161279-416221279 GCF_019279795.1 Protopterus annectens | reverse complement strand
ATGAAACCTCTAACTCAGACTATATAGGCATTATAATAGGAGAGCTGGATGATTTGTCTGTTAAACTTGATGTTAGGGTGGCTGCTTTCCAGATGGTGTATATATGCACACACACACACACACACACATATAAATATATATATATATATATATATATATATATATATATAGATATGTATTTGCACACACACACACACACACACACACACACACACACATATATATATATATATGCATGTGTGTGTGTGCGTGTGTGTGTGTGTGTGTGTGTGTGTGTGTGTGTGTGTGTGTGTGTGTGTGTGTGTGTGTGTGTGTGTGTGTGTAGGTGTGTGTACATATAAATCAGCAAGATTTGATTTTTAGGAAATCCTGACTGCCAAGAAATGAAGCTTTGGAACCAGTTGCCTTTTCCTGATGGGCAACAGTTTCAGGATTATTCTGAATGTCGACAGAGAGATGTTACATATTTGCAAAATGAATTAAATCTTTTTTTAATGTGTCTCTTCTAGAGTCATAACATCTAATGAACTAGAACAGACCCTTAACTTAAGCTAGGCAAGGTTATTAAAGCTCATTCCTCTACAAATTTTATTTTGAATATTTCTAAGTATATGATGAGTTTCTCTAATAAAAATATTTGTTAACTGGATAATCCCACTGTACACACACTTTCACTAATAACCCAGAAGCAATGCCTGATTAACTGACTTGCTCAGGCAAATGGGGGCTATGAGAATCAAGCCCAGGCCAGGACTGCTGCACGATCTAGTTGATGCAGCACAAAAGCTTAAGCCTCCATTCCTCAATAGACATTTTGCAAGATCTTTTAGAGAGAATTTTTCTTTCTCGGTGCAAAATTGAAATGATATTCTTGTTGATGATTTTCTTAACTCTGTTGATTTTATACTGGATCCTAGAAAATAAGATGAAATTCTTACTGTTATAGGTCACTGGGAGCTTCCCAGAATTATTCTACACTTTTTCTTATTCAGACTCCCAGGATTTTTTTTTCAAACGTCATTGGCATTATACAAGTGTAGGGACAGTATTGATATTTATTTTAATCGGTTAAAGATACGTTCTCCTAAAGCCATGCTTGGATTTTTCTCCCCTAAACAATTATAGGCAAGTTGCTTTTATTAATTCTTGCTGCAGCCCTTGATAGTAGATCAACATTAATTATTCTTAAGATTCTTATTCTTAAGATTATTTCTCCATTTCAGTCAATACTAAGTACAGACACAAAACCAAATATTTATCTCTGTATTCACACTGCTGCTCACCCGAAAATTACCTATATTTGCCTTAAATGTTTGTCTTTAAGGCATTTGCTGGAAATGGTTAAGAGTTTTTTCTTTGAACTTTCAGAGAAATTTAGCTTTCCAGCAACATTAATCTTCTTCTTCTGGCTTTTCCCGGTTAGGGGTCGACACAGCGGATCATCTGTCTGCTCATGATTGGTAGTGGAGTTTAATGGTGTCGAGTTGCCACCCCACCTCCCAACCTTCCACAGAAGGCATACACACCCACACCTAGGGCCAGTTTAGAGTGTCCAATCCATCTACTGCATGTCTTTGGGAGGAAACCGGAGCACCCGGAGGAAACCCACATGACCACAGGGAGGACATACAGACTCCGGCACAGAAGGCATCCCAGCCAAGAATCGAACCAGAGAACCTCTTGCTGTGAGGCGACAGTGCTAACCGCTGCACCACCATGGCCGCCCTTTCCAGCAACATTAATAAATATATTAAATGATTATATAACTTTTCAGTGTTTCTGTGGATAAAGAGCATCCATTCAAAAACAGAGCATATAGACATGAGTGATCCCTCTCCCTTATTTATTTAACTCTTTAATAAGCTACCACTTATTTTCTCAAGCATTTACAAATTTACAGTCAAAATATCAGACCTCACAGATGATTCTAACATGTGTGCTATGTGTTTAAAAACTGACATTACTAATATTTTAACTATGAAACGATTCAAATGTAACTAACTCTAAGCTGAACCTCCTGAATTCTTTCTTATTTCGTCATCCAGTTTCTATTTAAACTCTAATCTTTTTAATGGTTCTCCATTTAAACTTATGAAGGAGTTCATGGGTCCAATAATAGTATTTTCACAGGATTTAAAACTTCTAAATAAGAGCAATCAGATTAGGTTCTGAAAAAAAATGTTACAATTATTGTTCCTTGTTAATTATAGCAGCTGTTAAAAATTAATATTTTTCCAAGATTATTATTACATTAATGCATCTTTATGCCTTGTGGACAAATCATTCTTCTATATTCTTCATAGAGACCTCTCAACATTTCTTTGGTTTTATAAATATTCCCAAAGTGTACAAAACACTTCTTAACATTAACAGTGGCCTCAAAATGTCCTGATTTTTAATCTACATTATTACATGACAAGACCTTAAAAGTAATATGCATTTTGTTGTACTTCCCTAATAATAACAAATGATCATATTTCTGTTCACTGTAACAAGAACTGAACATATTCTGTTTACTGTAACATCTGGTGGTGGAACTGACCTTATTAAACATAGCACTCATTTCGATGTTTTTTTCTGACTGTCTTTCATATTAAGTATATTTTTATCTGGCTAGCAATTACAGATCTCATTCCATATCACTGTTGCAGTATTCCATACACTAGGGATGCCCTTCCATGGGTAGCCCTACATCCAGAAAGTATACCAAAGCCTTAGGTTGTTAGAGGGACATGATACATTACATGTATGCTTTCTACTCATGGCGTAGGCCATAAAGGTGACATATGGACATATCTTCCTCAGAACTTGTTTGCCACCAGTCCAAATACCATCTTCAGTCATCAGTCTGAACACTTCTTCATTTGATAATTACCAAGCTGTTTCAGATAAGTACCCTATTGGGGTTTTACCTTTTATAATAACCTTTCCTTTTGATTGTAAGGTTGTATGTCATCCAGAAAAGGAAAATGCCAGTGTGGGAGAGAGAGTCCCCATAACGGCCATCATGAACAGTGTTTGTTTTGCATAGGTCCTTCTCATGAACAAACATCATGCCCTATTTCTCAGGCGTTTATCCCTAAAACTCTTTGCAGTCATCTCTCCTCCTTATCTATCAGTCTGGAGAACCAACATCTTAAATTGGCACAGGGTACAATAGTGGAATCTTCCCGGCCCAGGAGTTAGTTGTCTGTGAAGAAGAAGGCCAAGAAAGTTAGGTCAGATTCTTCTGCTGTACTGCCATCCCAGACATCACTCTCAAGGCTGGTGAAAGCCCAGAGGATCACCTGGTTTGTCCATTGGATTTCTCTGCTATGACCACTTTGGAGGCTGTCATGTATCTAGCTTCTTGCACATCCTTAGAGGATCTACAAACATCCATTTCAGATGTTCAGGGGGAGCTGCGGCTGATAATTTCCCAGGAGCAAAGGGGACATCATGGATCTTTGTTAAGGAGGAGATTCCCACTACATTGATTGAGTGTCAGCAGGGTCCCAAACCTCCTAAGATGTTTAGGGCAGACATCCCCTTAAAGAAGAAGCAGAAGACTAAGCATATTCCCTGCTCCTAAGGATCCTCGGCATGAATGGTAGGAGTTTACACAGGAGTTATTTAATGCTCTCATGGCTTTGAAGCCTCCTCAGGGAGTCTCTGTTCCTGTCCCTCCTTGGTCTTCTACTCCTCTTGAAAGGCTCAGGGAGCAGGACTCTTCCAATGAGGACTTAGACTCTGATGAAGAGTCTTTGGCCTATTCCTCACAGATTCACTCCCCTTTTGATTATGGTTCTGAAAAAGAAGACTCTATTAGACCAGATTCTCCTTTTGAGGAGATTTCCTTTGGGGATACTATCTCTCATATGATGGAGTTTTTCAAAGTGGCACTGCACCTAGGTTTCTGTGGTTCAGAAGAGGTACTATGAACTTCTCCAAATTGAGTCTCCTAAGCTGTCTGCTGTTCCTCCTGTTCCTGCTGCTTTGTTGGACACTTTTGCAGCAGTTTCTCAGGCTCCAGATTCCCAACCTCCTGCTCCTAAAAAAATGATAGGTTTTACAAGGTGCCTGATGATTGTAAATTTCTTTATAAGTGTCCCTCTGCTGACCCCTCTGTTATTTCATTTTTTTCTGATAAGCCTTCCATTAAACTGCTTCTTTCTGACAAGGACAGCAGGACCATGGACATATTGGACAAAAAGGTGTACACCACTACTACTCTGGCCTTTAGGGATGTAAATTACCAGACACATATGTCCAGATATGTTTTAGCCCTTCTCTCTCAGGCTTTTCAAGTTCATAGGTTCATAGGTTGCTACTATGCTATCGGCCCTAGGGCCTATGCAAGCCTAGCCATAACAATTCCCTGGATATTTCTTCCCACAATATTTACTTCTCCAGGCCCCTGTCTAGCAGGGTGACTGACATGATCCCCGGGGTGAATTTCCTATCTCCCATCCAATCATCAAGGTTCCTTTTGAAGACGGCCAATGAGGCGCTCTGCTTGATATGTATGGGCAGTCTATTCCAGAGTATGGGGAGCCTCTGGGTCAGGAACCTATCCCTCCAGTATGTTTTGTTCATTTTGATGACAAGGTTTAGATCCCTGGAGCGTGTGGCTCTGAGGGATTTGGATTTCTTTAAGTGGAGCATGTCCAACAGCTCAGGGTTTGACATGGCCTTGTATGTTAAGCAGAAATCGCCTCTGAGTAGACGATATGCCACAGAGTATAGCTGGAATTTTTTTAGATGGTCAGTATATGGCATCTGCTTTAGGCCTGTAATTCTTTTAGTGAGGTATTTCTGTGGCCTTTCAAGCTGTTGCAGATGTCTTGTAAGGTACATACCAAATGGGGAATTATACTCTAGAATGGGTCTAATGAGGGATGAGTACAGTGGGACAATGACCTCCTTTTTTATGGATGAAAAGCCCTTAGTGATGAGGTGTGCCACATAGAAGGATTTCCTGACTGTTGTGGCAATGTGGTTATCGAACGTGAGACCACTGTCCACCTGTGTCCCTAAGTCTCTCATTGCACTTTCGATGTTTAGTGTCCTGCCACCTATGTGGTAATTCATGGGTACATGTTTTTTTCCAAAGGGGATAACTATACATTTCTTGGCATTAAGCTTGAGCCTGTGGCTCTGGCACCAGGCATCTGTTTCTGTAAGGCACTTTTGTAAAATATCCACATCATTTGAGGATTCAATAATGGCTCCCAGTTTGCAGTCATCTGCAAACTTTGTTAGCCAGAGTCCCTTAGTGTTGGCCTGTACTTCAGAGAAGTAGATGCCAAACAAGAGTGGTCCCAGGACTGAACCCTGAGGTACTCCACTTGTCACTTGTCTGGAGCTGGATTTGGAGTCGGCTACTTTTACTGTCTGGGTTCTGTCAGTAAGCCAGTTAGCAACCCATCGAGTGATGTAGGGATTTATGCCCAGCTTAGTAAGTTTATCTATGATTCCAGAGTGGGGGATGGTGTCAAAGGCCTTGGCAAGGTCCAGATAGGCTGTGTGGAGTGCCTTACCCTCGTCCACAGCTCTGGAGACTGATTTGACGAAGTCAATCAGATTCAGGAGACAAGATCGGCCTTTCACAAACCCAAACTGGGTGGGGTCCAGTGTTTGAAGGTTGTCAATGTCTTTGTTTATAAGTTCCATGATAATGCGTTCCATGCCCTTGCAAATCAGGCTTGTCAGACTGATGGGACGGTAGTTCCCAGGATCCAAGGTGGATCCTTCCTTGTGGAGTGGGATAACTGTAGCTGTGCGCCACTCAGTGGGCATGAAGCCTGAGGTGAGGCTATGATTAAACATGACACTTAGGTGAGGTGCCAGTTCATTTTGTAGTTCATGTAGTACACAGCCTGGGATGTCATCTGGTCCCATGGATGCTGTAATCTTAGCTCTGGAGAGTGCAGTTTCTACCTGTGTGGCCGTGATTATTGGAATTTGGCAGTCTTTTGGTACTGAGATGAGCCCTTTATGGGGTGAGAGAGGGGTGAAGTTGGCACTAAATCGATCTGCCAGGATGTTGGCAATATCCTTGGGATCAGTATAATTAATGCCATTCTGTTGTAACTCAGAGCAGATCTGAGCATTGCCATTTAGATTCTTGACATAACTATAGAATGCCTTGTGGTTGTCTTTGGAATCTTTGGCAATTTTATTTTCATAACTAGCTTTTGAGGATTTTATGAGGGATCTCAGCTTCTTACTGAGGCTGGTGAGGGAGTTTTTTGCATCCTGGGATTTTCCTCTTTTTTGCAACAGTTTCTTCCTTCTGTTGTATAGTTTGTTTATAGCAGGGGACCACCAGATTGGCTTCCTTTTTTTGGAGAAGAGCATCTTGGTTGTATTTGGGATGGCACGATTCATGCACGAGTGGATGTGCTCGTACAGTGCCTTAGTGTAGGATTCTGCAGTCGAACTTCCAGATCCCGTCTGCATGGGTGTTGTGAAGTTTGTCACTTCTAACTTCAGTAGCTTGAAGTTGGCTTTGGAGAAGTTTTTTAAGGAGGTTTCCTTACTGGGGGGTGGGGGTGGGGTGTGGATGTCAAGGATGATTTGCTTAGGGTCAGACCTGACCAATGAGGGGGTGACCACTGGTGTGGAGCATCTATCTCCCATGTTGGTAATGACCGGATCTAGGATATTGGAGCCCCTGTTGGGACAATGGATTAGATGATCCAGGGTGTTGGAATTTATGAATTCCAAGAACCGTTGGGAAAAGGAGTTGGTACCCGAGTAGTTTTCCTAATTAATGGCAGGGTAGTTGAAATCACCCAGTATTAGGGTGTTTGGTTGTATCTTAATATTTTCCAGTATGTTTAGAAAGGTGTAGTGAGAATCTTGGGGCATGGTTGGAGATCTGTAGCAAGCTACAATTTGGATTGCAGTCTTACCTAGTGTTAGTTGCAACTGGAGAATTTCAGATGCATTGTGTTGGGCAACTAGCCTGGAGGTGTGAATATCCTTGGTGAATATGGACACTCCTCCACCTTTAGTGCTTCGGTCCTGGTTTTGTGGCCGAAAAGTGTTGTAAGAATTGTAGCCTGGTATTGCAGGGGAGCTCTCTGCAGCCTTGAATTCAGATCTTACGGATTCTGAAAGGAAGGTTTCAGTACTCACTTTGTTGGAGTCCTTTCAAGTAGATCACTATTCTATTAAATGTACTTATGATGTAGCTCATGCCTCTCCTAGAGCTGTTGCCTTTGATTCTGTGTTGAGGAAGCATTTTTGGCTTCACCTTCACCCTTTGCCTGATCATATTAAGGCTAAGTTGATGGAAGCACTTCTCAACAATAAAGATCTTTTTTGGTTCTGCAGCTGCTAAGCTTTTTAAGTCTCTTCAGGAGAAAGATAAGGCTATGCAGGACTTAAAACATATTTTTGTTTTTCCTGTTCCCAAATTTCAGAGGAATTATCCTACCAAGTCTGCCTTTGTCTGTAAACAGTCTCACCCACCTCCCACAGGTAAAAAGGGTGGTTGAAATGTTCCACCTGCTAGGTCTACTCAGACTCCTACAGCTCAGAAGCCTCCTTTGCCAGACAAGCCAGGTTCTGTCTGACTACCTTCTTCTCTCTCTCCTAAGCCTGGTTCCTCTACAGTTTTGTCATTCTTTTTCCTTCCTAGTTGGTTAAGGATTACTCAGGATTCTTGGGTTCTTTCCATCATTCATCAGGGGTATTACATGGTTTAGAAATCCCTTCCTTCTTTTTTGGATATTCCTCAACCTCCTCAGGAACAGCTACCCTTTTTCCTTGTGGTTCTTCAAAGCCTTTTGTCTCAAGGCACCATCCCAGCAGTTTCTGCTTCTCAAAAGGGGAAGGGTTTTATTCCAGAATGTTTCAATTCCCAGGAAATAAGGCATCTGTAGACCCATTCTGGATCTTTCTCAGCTCAGCACCTTTTAAAAGTTCCTTCCTTTTGAATGCTATCTCTTCAAACCTTGTTTCCTATTCTTCTATCTCAGGCTTTCCTGGTTTCTCTGGATCTCAAGGATGCCTATTTCCATATTCCTATTCATCCACATTTCAGGAATATTTTACATTTCTCTGTTTCTTCCTTGCATTTTCAGTTCTGTGCTTTGCCCTTTAGCCTCTCTACTGCCCCAAGGGTTGTCACCAAATTCCTCGCTCCTATAATTGTTTTTTTGCAGGATGGGGGGAATACAGATCTTACCTTATCTGGATGAACCGCTATTCAGGCTTCCTCTCCAGAGACCTTCCTTTAGCAAGTTCACTGTGTTATCTGCCTTCTCCAGAGTCTAGGGTTTACACTGAATTTCCAAAAGTCCATCCTGACTCCTTCTCAGGATCATGTTTTTCTCAGGTGCAGGTTCCACACCTTTCCTATGCTGGCATCCCTGCCTCCTCTCAAGGCTTCAACTCTGATTGCATTCTTTCAATCCCTTCTTCCTCTGGTCTCATTTTCAGCCAGGGAGTTTCTAAAGGCTCTGGGATACATGGCTTTCACCCTTTTTATGCTTCCTCTTGCCAGACATCATATGAGAAAGCTACAGTGATTCCTGAAGTCAATCTGGCTTCAGCATTTTCATGCTTTGGACTTTCCAATTCCTCTTCTTCCATGCTTTTAGTTAGAGCTTCAGTGACAGATTTATCAACTATCCCTCAACCCAGGGCTTCCTTGTCAGTCTCCCGTCCCCACACTCAGGAAGTTTTTCATGTGCCTCAGACATGGGATGAGAAGGTTCTTTTGGTCCTCTGAACATTCAAGGCCTTTAGTCCCATCATCAAAAGAAGGACCATATCCACAGCAAAGAGATGAGAGCTGTTCTTCTGTCTCTTCAGGCCTTTCATTCTCTATTCCTTCCATGGTCTCTCAAAATCCTTATAGACAACACCACAGTGATGTAGTGCATCAACAAGCAAGAGGGGACATGGTCGTACTTCTTGTGCAGACTAGCTCTTCAAGTTTGGGATCTGGCTATCCAGTATCAGGTGACTCTTCAGGCTGTCTATATTCCATCAGATCAAATCATTGTGACAGACTCTCTGAACAGGTCTATAACACAGGCTCATGAATGGATGCTTCACAGAAATATGTTTCTGGACATTGTCCACCAGTGGAGTAGTCCTCAGGTAGATATTTTTGCCTCCCCTCTGAACAGACAACTTTCTGTCTTTTGCACCAGATTTCCATGTCTTCTGGCATGGAAGGTGGATGCCTTCTTTTTCTTGGAAGGAGATGTTTCACTATGCCTTCCCTCCTTTTCCTCTAATATGGAGGGTCCTGTTCAAGAAGAACAGGACTGTCCCAAAATCTTGTTGTCAACTCCCTTTTGACCCAGACAGCACTGGTTTTCTCTTCTTCTGCATTTAGCCAAGGACAATCACCACAAGTTACCTCACATGGTGGACTTACTCGCACAAGACAAAGGGTCTCTCGTCCATTTATTTATTTCAGATTTCTGCTCCTCCATATCCTCTCATCAGCCCAGGTACAAAAAGGAATCCCAGCCCATACCCAGACATTCCCCCTCTTCAAACAGCTACCTACTTCAATACATACTTCATAGAATGCATATACAACTTAACTTCAAACTCACCTGACACACCCCCTTCCACACAGCCAGCTTCCACTACCTTAGATCCTAGCACATTTCCTTCATAAAACTCACCTATCTGCAACCTCTCCAATACACATGCAAACAACTCCACCCACCTTACCTTTCAACCAGTTTCTATAATTCTCATAAAAAAGCTTTTATGTAAACTAAAACCTTGTTCCTCCTCAACCAACAACCTTCCCCTAGAATACCTAAATCTAGATTCAGATGCAATAGCATACCCATTTAGCATTCTTAATAAACCAATTACAAAATCCTGTGTCCCTAACTTATGGAAAATAGCATATATTATCCTCTTACATAAAGGAGATAATTCCACTGAAATTACAAATTTCCATCCCATAGCCATTCTGTCTCCCCTCTCTAAAATTCTTGAAAGATGTATTCATCAACAGTTTCCCCACCATCTCTTAAAAAATAAGCTAATCACCAATGCGCAACATGGATTTCAGTCAAACCACAGCACCCCTACTGCATTACTATCATTTACAGATACTGTCAATAAAGCTGGCATATCTAATAAACTTGTATCTGCAGTATTTCTAGATCTATCAAAAGTCTTTGACATGGTCTCTTACAGTAAACTCCTCAATCAACTTTCCACCCTGAGTCTAGCATCTCCATTTGTTCAATGGTTTTCTAGCTACCTTACCAGCAGGCAAGGCTCCATCTCCGCATACCTTCCCACTTCCACAGGAGTCCCACAAGGATCTATCCTTGGCTGTCTACTGTTGAATATTTTTATCAATAAGGTACATTCATCTTCTTGTGAAGGCACCTTGATTCAATATGCAGATGACTCTATCATCATCTGCTCTTCAAACAACTTAACTCACCTCCAAGAACTTACTCAATAAGCTCTCATCTCTGTTGAAACCTGGCTTACAATGGCACCACTCCTACTCAACCTGCAAAAAAAACAAACTCCTCCTCTTTACCCCAAAAACCCATACCCCTAACAAAGCATCTTTCAAAATCTTTTCAACAAATGCCACTGAAATTGAGTTAGCCCACCATACCAAACAATTAGGAGTCGTAATAGATGATAGTCCTAAATTTGACTGCCACATCCAAAGCAATATCAAGAAAACCCATCAAGAACTAGACATGCTCTACAGAAACAATCTTTTTCTGAGCACACCCACAAAAATTACTCTAGCCAAAACCTACCTTTGCCCTCCCTAGTCTGTGGAGCACCAGTTCTAACTAATTTACAATCCTCCATAAAAAACAAACTTGAAAGCCTGTACAACAAAATTGCCAAGTTTGCTACTAATGCTTCCTCCTTTACCCATCACTGTAAAGCTCTGCATACTCTTAGCTGTCTGGAACTTCCCCTCCACCTCTCCTACATTCAACTTATAACAGTGTGTGAAATCATAGACAAATCATTAACCTTCCCAGCTCTTAACCCTTTAATCAACAAATGTATTACTTTATTGATTTATTTATAGACATTTGTTGACGGTGAAAGTCCACTAGGTCAGTAACCCATTTTCAGTGGAAGCCCAGGGTGGAAAGCTCCACTGCTAAAAGATATAAATAGTTAAAGGCATTTAACAATTTTTATAAAGCAAGTTAATAAAATTAACAGTCGTTATATACATATACATGTGTTAACAATTGACAGAGTTGCTATATACGTATAATACATAAACTAGGTGCAAAGTGCTAAAAATTGTCATATGTTTTATCAAGGTGTGTTCAAAAAACTTTTGAATTGATAATGTAGATAGGAATAGTCGAATTGTAAAGGTTTGAGAGAAGGAGGCAGGAGGAGGAAGGAGGGAGGTAGTAGTGCAAAAGTAAATAGGAAAAGAAAAGTAAGGGGGTATTACGGCATTTGGGTATTAGAAGTAAAAGGTAAGAGATGATCAAATATAAAAAGGAAATGTGGTATAAAAATGTTATAAGTTATATTAGCATATCGGCTGAAAAGTGAATACAGAAAGAGAGGAAGTATATTATTTGGTGATGAGGTTGGTGAGAGGACAGAGAAAAGAAAAATAGGGGAATAAGATAAAGAAAAAAAGAAACGTATGATAATTTATGGTGGCCTACAATTTTGGGCACAGGAGCAGATCTGATTGCTGAGGTATTTATAGTTTATGGTAGCCTATAATTTTGGGCACAGAAACAGATCTTCAAAGATAGTTTGAATGGTTTTAATGAGGCTAGGATGGTGATATCTGAGGGAAGGGCATTCCGTTGCCTAGCAGTGGCATAGGAGTAAAGGTTCTGATCTTGCTATTTTGTTAGGTTTGATAGTGGTTAAAAGCTGTTTATTAGTGGATCACAGTTTACAGGATGGTTCTAGGATGCGCTTTAGGGCAGGGCAGCTACCTGGTCTGTAAATTACTTTATGAGCTACAGTTAGTTGAGTGGAATCAAGGTAGTGTTGAAATTCAAGCCAGTTTACTTCTTAGTGAGGTATGCCAGTTGCAAATTTGGTAATTTTATGATAGCATGATTGGCGTTTATTTTTAAGAGACTGGTGGAAGTTGGTAAAAATGAGGGCCCCATATAGGAGGGATGGGAGCAGGAGGCTATTGTCAAGTGTCTTTTTGGTGGGCTTGTCCATGTAAAGTTTGTGTCTATAGTCTGCCAAGTTTGATGTGTTTTTATATTGTATTAAGTATGTGTTGTTCAGACATAAGTTTGTTGTCTATAATAATGCCTAATAGTTTGACATATTTATTTATTATTTATTTTATTTATTTACGTTTGTTTACCGGGAAAGTCTGACTGAGCTAGTAGCCCGTTTTCAGCAGAGGCCCGGGGAGAAAAACTCCAAAAATTATAAGTATATTCTTTGATTAACAAGCATAAGTACATTAAACAGAACAATTTAAGGTGTTAGAAACATTCAGATTACTTAGAGTACAAATTAGACAGTCTTGTGGACCGCAAATGTTGTTAAACAAATAATATTATTATACTTGAAATGATATTCAAAGTAATATGCTACTATTTCAATTTTTCTCTTGTATTGTGAGTGTATGTTGAACTCTTGTAAGTCTGATTTAATTGAAAATAGCAATAGCTTAGATGTTTTTAGAATTAAGTAGAAGTTGTGCTTAATTTAATCAGGTTTCTATGGACATTTTATTTTATTTATTTATTTACTTTTTGTCATTTGTTAACCTGGTTGGTCCAACTGAGCCAAAGGTCTATTTTCAGTGGAGACTCAAGGAGAAAAGCTTCAATTACATATACAAGGCAATCCAAAACTAAAAAAGCAGTAACTAATACAAATATAAAACTCACAATATTTTAATAGGGCATCAATTTCAACAGTAGTAATGACGAGACAGTACAAAAAATGTCAAAAGAATTATTGTATACATTTCAAAAATGCCATTTACATAGCTACAGATGTAGGTCCTGACTAGGAGTATTTACAAGATATTCTAAATTGCAGTGTTAGAGTAGTGAGAAAAGAAGAAAGTGGGTTGGAAAAGAGAGAGAGAAACTGACATGATCAGAAATAGAATAAAGGAAGAAATCAGTCAGAAACTCAGGTAGGGGCTTGGCAAGGGCAGGACCAGGTGTTAAGAAGATAATGTTTTTGTTTGAATTGAAGCTTATGAGGGATGCTTCTTATTTTCAGTGGATGGGAATTACAGGTGTGGGCTACAGAGTACTTATACAGGGACTTACCAATATTTTTTGATGGCTTATAGATGTCAAGAAGGTGTTGATCAAATGTGCAAAGTTGACGGCGGGGTTATAGAGGGACACAATGTTAGAGATGGAGAGACAGGATGTGGGACTATAAACAACTGAGTGTGTGATGTGCAGTTGAGAAAGAGACAATTGTTTAGAGAATTCAGGCCATTGTAATGATGTAAGGGCAAGGCAGTGGTTGGATTTGTTAGATAGATTAGAGGCAAATCTAGTTACTTTATTGTATGTTTGCTCTAGGTTAGAGAAAAGTGAAGATTGAAGGTTGGTAAATACTGGAGCAGCATACAGAAGACAGGGTAATAAGAGAGACAGGGCCAAGGAGGGTTTGGAGGAAGAAGGGAGCAGTTTGTGACCAAGTTTCTGGTGTTTTTTTTTTTAATGGAATGATGGATGTGTATGTCGAATTTTAATTCATTGTCAATTATAACGCCAACTAATTTTGTAAAGGGTTCAGGTCCGATGGTGGTATTGTTGTGGGAGGTAATTGAAAAAGTAGATTTGTGTGGTACTAGTGTTTTGGGAAGGAAAAGCAAAAGTTTTGTCTTTTTTAGGTTTAGAATCAGTTGATTGTCAGTGAACCAGGTTTCAATGGATGTAAAAGTGTCTTGGGTGAGAGCAACGAGTTCAGGGATGCTATGGGCAGTGGTACTAAGGGTGGAGTCATCGGCATATTGTAAGAGTGTAGAGAAGTTGGAGGCAGAGGATAGACTGTTAGTAAAATTATTGAAAAGGAGAAGTCCCAATACTGAGCTTTGGGGTACACCGGTGTTAACAGGAAGGAATGGAGAGGTGACAGTTTTCCAGCGTATGGATTGTTTTCTATTAGATAAGTAGCTAGAGAACCAGCTTAAAGATGGGGTGGAGAGATGAAGGTCATAGAGTTTATTAATTAGTTTAGAGTGACAGACAGTATCAAAAACTTTGGAGAGGTCAAGGAAAAGACAGGAAACTAGTAGGCATTTTTGTTATACTTAGTAGGAGATGATGGTGGCGTCTTCTGCGTATTGGATAAGAGTACTTTGAAGGGAGGCAGTATGCAGATTGTTTATGAAAATATATATATTTTCCAAAAAGAACTCTTACATCAGAAGACAAACAACTTCTCACCATAAATAAACCGAATAAATCCCATGGACAAAGTGTATACTCATACTCACTAACAAACCTATAACCACAGGAACTATTTCTAACTTACCTACCTTTAAATGCTCCCTAAAAGAATACTTTACAAAATCATGGACCTGTTCCTGTATCAATCCTGGCTGAACTTGCTTACTGTATCTCACTCACCCCAGTCAACCTATAGCACATTTTACAATCCTCTCCAGCCTCCTACTCCACTCCTTTTTGTTTTCTCCACTACCTTACCTTATTTAATTAATCTCTGCACACCTTTCCTCTACCTCTTTTCTCCCTACTCACCTAAGTTACCTGAAGACACCCAACCCTGCACTCTTCTTATAATCTCCTTCTCTCCATCTTTCTTCCTTCTGTACCCGTAATATGAACCCCTCTCTCATACTAAGACATCACTTAATTTCACCTCACTGTCTCTAATCATGTAATCTCTGATATCTCTTTAAACACCTTATAGAATTGCCTCAGGTCTCATTTATAACATAGTAATCTATGTAACAAATAATATGACTATTGAATTTTTCCTCACATATTCTCTTCAACACGTTATTGTTTTTGATTGCACTCTACTATGAAATATATGTTCCATGTTTTTCTCATTACAACAGTTTTTTTCACTCTTGTGGTTTGTAGTGTAACATGATACTTTGTGATGTAAAATATTTGTAATTGCTGTTTTATAATGTAACATGATAGTTTTGTGATTGAAAATATCTGCACTTGATTTTTGAAATATTGTAATTGTGGAGCTTTTCTCCTGGGCCTTCGCTGAAAATGGGCACTTTCTGGCCCAGTTGAACTTTCCCTATAAACAAATGTCAAATAAATAAATAAATATGGAAAGAGATAGTACAGTTGTGTAAAATCTTACCCTAACAGTAGATGTCCTTCCCCTCACTGTTGCAGTATTCACTCCCTCCCTCCTCCCCCTTTTTCCCTTTTTCCTTATGGATGTACGTTTTCCTCTTATACTCCTTGGACTGTTGTTCCTTCTGGGCCTTTTCAGTTCTGAGGAAGGTACATCTGTATGTTACCTTTATGCCCTATGCCATGAGTGGGGAGCACAAGTTTGATGTACGGTGTCCCTAAAACAACCTCAGGCTTTGGTATACTGGCCAGACATCGGCCTACCCTTGGCAGGGGATCCCTAGTGTAAGGAATACTGCAACAGTGAAGGAAAGGACATCTACTGTTATGGGAAAATTTTAGACAACTGTACTTTACTCTTGCAATCATGCTAACCCTACACTGGCTCATGTATATTTCCCACGCTCATCCACCAAATTTTCCTTTGTGCCTTAACATGCAAACAGTGAGTTGCAAAACTTTATCTTCCTACCACTGGAAAACCCAAACTTAATTTGTTTGGTGACCATTACATCCAGTTCTCACAGTGCCATTAAACATTGAGCTTCTTCAGTCATTTGAATAATTTACTTGTCCTAAGCTTGGTAAGTATTCTTTTCTATACTGGATTATCAGGAATGTGCCAAAAAGGTGCCATTGTTTATTTATTTTGTCAAATACTCATCAGTAATAGTTGCAATCCCTTATAACTGCAACCCCTACTATTTTTTGTTATTGGTAAATCTGCTGCACCCTCCAAACAACACCTTACTAGTTATGTTCTTGCCCAAATAGCATGGTCCTCAATTCCTGCTACATTTTCCATTGGCTCTTCTCTGTTTTTTTTTTTAATTTTGTTTTGTTTTGTTTTTGTTGTTTTTTTAGTAATAGTCTTCTCTTTATTTAGCACTGGAAAGAAGCTTTATTTGCTGATGAGCTGTAGTCTTACAAAAAATTGCCTATTGTGTGTCAAGTCACTTAACCAGGCAGTGCTCTTGGGTTGGCTCCAAAAAGGGACACTTTTGCTCTTTGAACTTACCTAATTAAGAAATGCATAAAAAATAGAAAATGTTGCTTTGCTTACCTCATAGTTAGCCTGACATTTCCTAAAATAAGTAGAACCAAACCATTATTTATCAATAAATAAAACAAGACATAACCTATATGAGGATTACAATTTGCTTAAGGAAAAAAGTCAAAGAATAGTTTGTGAAGCTGCTGAAGGCGGATGTAATATAACAGGTATTATGCATCACAACATGGCCTTCACCCATAGTAACCTCACCTAAGCCTAAGAACTCAGCTGAAGTCTGGATTTGTGCAGACCCAAAAGCGTCCAACAAAGCTATGTAGAAGGAAAGATGACTCAGAACTGTGTTGGTTGGCATTATAAGTGACATCAGTGGAACAATGATGGTCAGTCACTTATACCTTAGGTGAGGTCATAACCAGCTAAAACTTCACTAACACAACTTTGGTCAAAAGCTTACGGCTAATGGTGTACAGACAAGGAAGCTGAAATTTTCCAGGAAGATATATGGTAAGTAATATCAGGAATCAAGAATGCAATGAACATTACTGCCTGTGGAATGGATGAAAAAACATAATACAAACTCTGAGAAAGGAGTTAGACTAAACAGCACATTGTCCAACTTGAATGAAAATGTAAACATCACAAATTAATAAACATAAGTTTTACATACTTATTTTTCAAAACCTGAGCTTCTCAAGGACCCAAAGAAAGTGAAAGCAATGCACAAAATTAGATATCCAGCTAGTGCAATTGATGTATCAAATCTTCGGAGTACGTTCATTTACACAAACCTTTAGCATGACTAGAGGCCTCTCACTGAACTGGTGAGGACAGATTTCCCATTTACGTTAGCATTAAAATGACAGGAAGCACTTGCAAAGGTAGAAAAAATTATTAAGCTCACACACAAATATCTTACTTAAAGATTAAAGATTAACTACTGTACTATATTAGAACTACATGCAACCTTTATAAGGCTTGTTGACAACATCTAAAATAAATTTAGGATGAGTAATAGACAAGGATGTAGCCAGGCAAACTCTTTGTACTTTACTGACTACATTTTTTTTCTGAGCATCATATCGACATGACTTTTTTCAGGTTTGATGTTATGTCTACAACTGTCTAAATGAATACCTTTAACAATAAATGCAATATTGCTAATCCAAAAACAATATTTTTAATAGTTTTGGGGGGGGACAACTGAAAATGTTGCTTACATTTATTAAGTACTTGGGCAGCAGCATTTTGAGAGATGTGTCCATTTTAAGTAATAGCTGTCTAGGGAGCAGCACTAAGTGCTTGTGAGTATAAAATTAAATTTGTTTGCTATTACCCTGGTAGCAGAGAGTCAATGCATATACAAAAAGATCAGTGAAAGAACTTAAAAAGATATAGCAGGACTGAGAGGAAAAGCTTTCTCTCTCTCTCTCTCTCTCTCTCTCTCTCATAGATTACAGATGGCTTGACCATCCCCACAAGAATCTGATACCAGAACATTGTATAAAATGAATAAAGCAAGCTGGAGGGTCTTCCTGCATTCATACTTACTGACTGACCATGGGTTTCCTAGAACTAGTTCCAGTGAGCAATTGCCATGTTGTGGTTGCTTCTGGTGGGGAAACTCTCGCTTGCTCTGGGAAACACTTACCCCTTAGAAAAATGCATAGCACTCACCTATGACTACTTCAGAGCATGAGCATGAGCTATTACTGATGATTAACATATCAGGAAGAAAAATACAGATGGCATTGTAACAGAATTATGCATGATCCAAAATATGTATTTTTAGTCCTTATGACCATTATTTGATCTGTGCACTTGATAGGAATCCTAAATGCTGTTTGAAATAAAGATTCGGCTAGTAGCAGTTAGTCAATGCTGTCTTTTCAAGAAGATGCTATAATGATTCTATCCAAGCTTCTCTGTTATTAAAGTAAAATCTGCATGAAACTATCCTGCTTGGCATTTATTTTGTGTGCTAATAAAAAAGCAAGCCTATCTATGTGATACCCTCAATACATGCATGCATTGACTTTGGTTATAATTATTGGTAGCATTTTGAGAGTTGCCCTGACAACCAAGTGCAATAAAATGCATTTTTTTCTGCCAAGCCCTCAAACATAACAATGCCTTTAAAATGAAACTAAAGCTTGGGGTAGCAATCCAGAAGCTTTGAAAAATATTTTACTCCGCTTACCTCTTACTGATGTTTAAGGGGTGGAAATAAAATAGCTATTGAGCCAGACAAGTCTGAATTCTACAAAAGTTTGAAGCAAACTTCCTTCAACTAATAAAATCTCCTTGGGAAGAATGCTAAAAAGTGTCTTGATGATTCTAGGTCTCCAAATCTGCAGCAGACTATTTCTGGGAAACTCTAGCTTTCCCCATTTAAACATTACTAAATAGCCTTGTCCTTTTTTATGCAAACCCTGTCTTTATTTTGTCTTTAAGTGCCTGTAATTGTCCTTCAATATGCAGTTTAACTTGTTACAGTTTCCCATCTATATGATCCTGGATTTCCTCTGTCTATTTATTCCCCTCTTTCTTCAGTCCCTTATTGCCCTGATGACTCCCTTATATCTTTTCAATTTCATTTTCTTGGAATGATGGTCAGTGAATTTAGAAAGCTACTCTGACAGTTCACAGCCATAATAATTCTAAGCACCCCCCAAACCCAGTAAACACCAGAGTATATGCTGAGCTATTTTCAAAATCCCTGTAAAGCCATATGATAGCTGTATAGTGCTACCTGTGCCCACTTGTATTAAAAATAAAACAAACTCAAAAGACAAGCCACCCTGGTGGAATCACAATATCAAGCAGTTATACAATAAAAGAAAAACAATATTGGCCATGCATAGGAGGAATAAAGCCCAGCATACTAAACCCCCCTAGGCCAATCTAAACAAGCAGCTAAGAGGATTAATTAATACTTCAAAGGCTAAATTTGAATCAAAATTGCTTCTCAGTCAAGAGACAACCACAAAGCTTTTTACAACTATGTTTTTAACCTCAGGGGAAATACACAACATGCTCAGACATTCTTGTAAGTGGCATCACCACACTGAACCAGAGGCAATTATCAACCTTTTGGCTGACAGGTTCAGCTCAAATTTTGCTCCCCATTCTCCTCAGATAGTCCAAAGGAAATACTGTATACCACAATCCCCCCAAACATTACTAGGGAACATGTTTTCAATTTGTTTTTTCCAAGGTCAAAAACACTGCATCAATGGGCTAAATAACATTCTGTGATGCTTATAAATTAACATAAAACATGATCTCTCTGTTCCACTTCAACCAATTTTCAACTGTAGCCTACAGTCAGGTTTTCTGCCCAAGGAGTGAAACATGGCTACAGTCATTCCCTGCACAAAGGAGGTCCAGCCTCCGATCTGGATAACTACAGGCCCATAAGTATGAACAGCCTCATATGTAAGCCCATGGAAAGACTTATCATGGACATGATAAATGAGGACATAGGTAACCTGCAAACACTGGGCCCTTCACAGTTTTGCCTTGTTTGAAGAAGGTCATGCCTATTAATTGTGGACTTCTTTGAGAGGGTCACCAAAGCAATGGATGAGGGCAAAGCAGTGTAGACAACATACCTTGACCTGGCCATGGCTTTTGATGCAATAGTTAATTTGGGCATTGTAAACAAACTCACTAAATTAGGTATAAACCCTTTTATCACCTGCTTGATATCCAGCTGGCTCACTGATAGGACCCAGGAGGTCAACATAGGTAAGGCCACCTCCACCAACAGACCAGTCCTGGACCTGCTCCTTTTGTGCATCTATTTTTCTGAAGTGGAAACAAATGCTGAAGGTTTATGGCTGACTACGTTTGGAGGTGATTTCAAGCTGGGGGTGATCAACTGTCCTGCAGACACTAGCATTCTTCAAGAAAGTCTATCTCTGACTAACAAATGGTGCCAAAGCCATGGTCTTAAAATCAGTGTTAATAAATGCAGTTATACCCTTTAGAAAGTCAACCATCCCAGTTATTTACCATGCTGATAATACACCACAAAAGTCGACCCAGTATTCAGGGATCTAGGTATGTAGATAGACAATCGCCTTACCTTCGAGCACGACTTGGCCACAGTGGTGAGGAAATTCCTTTATGCTGCACAGATTATAAGTAAGGACATGCAACTACATCCAAAGAAGTCATTATCCCATTGTTCTCCACCCTTATCAGACCAATCATAAAGTACAATGTTCCCTTTGGTATTTACCTAACCAGACATATCCAACAATTAGGGCAACCTCAGAGGTTCCTTACAAAAAATACAAGATGTAACAAACCTACCTTATGCAGAGCACCTTAAAGCTTTTTCCCCTCTACTCAGTCTCCTACAGTTTGCTGAGGACTTATCTTTGCCTGGCTTAAAAGGCATCCACAAACCCCGCACTTATGAATCGCCTGCATATTTGTAAGTCAAACAGTACCAGAAATACAAGGTCTAAGGACCAGAATTTTGCCTGTGAATTTAAACAGGACATGCTGGAGAGGCAGGTATGTGTCCCAGAGACTGCCCCTCCTATGGAACAGGCTTGCTATCCATGTGAAGCTGAGTTTGTTTATTATCCAATTTAAGAGCAAGCTAGACCAGTTGATGGGGAATAGGAAATTTACACTGGACCTGGCACCCATGTCCCTTATGGACAGAGGTAGCTTATTAAGGCCTGGCCTTTGATGTCCTATTTGGATGCAAGACATCGTTATTCTTTTGGAGAAATTTGGTTTGGCTTGCAAATGCCCCTTGGTTGTTAGCCTAGTAACAAGCTATGAATATTTATACCTGCTTTGTCATTTTTTTGTTAATAAGGCCACTTGATTTTTTTGCAATTTGTCTGTATCACATATTTAATCTTTTACATATCCATGTTACTGTTCTTTCTATGTGGTAAGTGTTGTGGTTCTCCCATTCCAAAAACCCCAAGCCTAAACCTACTTCTAGTCAAAATCTATCTACATATCCTGGACTAGGCAAAAAATACTGGGTCTTGCCCTGCTTTTAACATGGGTTGCATGCTGGACATAAGAGTATCAAATCTCTATCTTCCATCTACAGTTATAAGGATCAAGGTGATATTGCAGGTGTCCAGTTAGTTGAAGGAATACTTTGAATATGTGTTTCCATAGTTTCTATATCCAACAGATCCCTGTTGTGAATTTTACTGCTGACTTCTCCAAATGTAAACGTGTAGATAGTGGGGTACCACAGGATCAGTTATGGGCTCTGTCCAGTTTGTCATTTATTTTGCAAATATCCAAGTCAATATCCAGAAGTATAGTTGACCAAGTTGCTAATGACTGCAAGCCTGACATTTATAACTGCTCATCCATTGATAGGAGACAGCTGCAGCAAAGGATGGCATATGACATACCTAGTGTACTACAAATGGTCTCAAGCTAAATGCAAACAGTGCAGCATAGTAATAATTGTCAAAAAAGATTTCCCCTTCTCATAAGTTTTAAATGTTTCTCCTCTCCAGACAGATATGGTCTTAAAAGGCCTGGGTATATGTATGCACAACTCTTTCTCATTCAATCATCATATCAGCTATAGTCAGAAAATGCTGCTATCTGACCCAATTAATTTCCATGGGGGATGTCTTCAAATCCAGTGAAGTGATCGTAGGTTTATAGGTTCATAGGTAGGTACTAAGCTATTGGCCCTAGGGCCTACATAAGCCTAGTCAAATGGTACCCTGGCTTTTGCCACTCAAGAAAATTATTTTCCTGTGCCCCTGTCAAGCAGAGCCACAGAAGTGATCCCCGGGGTGAATTTCCTATCTCCCATCCAATCATCAAGATTTTTCTTGAATAGTTCTAATGAGGAGGTTTGTTTGATATAGATAAGTAGTTTGTTCCAGAGTATGGGAAGTCTCTGAGACAGGAATCTATCCCTCCAGCATGTTCTGTTTATTTTGGTGACAAGGTTTAGGACCCTAGAGCATGTAGCTAGGAGGGATTGGGATTTCTTTACATGGAGCATGTCCAACAGCTCTGGGTTTGACATAGTTTTGTATGTTAGGCAGAGATTGCCTCTGAGTAGGCGATATGCGACAGAGTGAAGCTGGAGTTTTTTCAGACAGTCTGCATAGGGCATCTGTTTGAAGCCTCTTTGTGAGGTATTTCTGTGGCCTTTCCAGCTGTTGTAGATGTCTTGTGAGGTACATACCAAAAGGGACGTTGTACTCTATAATGGGTCTAATGAGTGATGAGTAGAGGGGAACAATGACCTCTTTTTTCCTGGATGAGAAACCTTTTGTGATGAGGTGTGCCACGTAGAAGGATTTCCTGACTACTGTAGCGATGTGATTATCAAAGGAGAGACTACTGTACTACTATACTTTCTGCTTACAGGCTCATCACCAAATGCAGTACCCTCATTGCTACATACAAATGCAAGCATATTGCTCAGTCATAAAGGCCTCAGAGTTTCTAACAAAGAAAATGAAAGTCTTTAAATCTTTTAAGTATCTGAAAACTTTAGCATGACTCCCCTGATACTCACTTGCTCCAAAATGATTTGCATCTTGCTTTTTGAGCCATAGAAGACCCAATCCTCTCTGCACACCTAGTTCTTCATATAATCAGTGGATCTACAAGTTCCTGCACTGGGAACCTATACCAAGAAAATAATGGGTCTATATTAGCAAATTGAAGTGGCAGAGAGCCGAACACAGATTCATCGACACATATGTGTCAAACTTCCAGGTTACCGAACGGCCAGATCCTAGGGAAAAAAATTGGTAGGCCAACTACATACGACACACAAGTACAAACATTATAAAGTGGGGGGGGCTCTACCCCACACCCCCATAACTAAATATAGTAAGCCTGAGATTGCACTCCTGAGGGGAAGAGGGCAAATTCACAGTGATGGTCAACCAGTTTTTTTCCCTAGGAAAAAACAGTGATCTGGCCGTTCGGTTACCTGGGAGTTCGACACATATGTGTTAGTGAAACGATGTTTGATTTTCTGCTGCATTGATTTGCTAATATAGACTCAAAAAAACAGCAAGACTCACTTGAGGAATAAGTTCCCAATTCAATGTCTTTCCAGCCATTAAAACAAGTCGCCATTACAGATCTGATTACCTTTAGGATTAGTTTTGATTAATGGATCGGGAGACATAAATTTACATCATGGTTATCATGTACACCATTTCTTGATTTGGGAGATAAACAAAATTATGTGCTTGAAAAGAGCAGCAAGAACTTTTAAGACTGACTACATATATGTGTATATGGTCCTACTGATTGTTTGAACGTTCTTTATGTCCAGCTAAAAAAGAATCCTGTGTCTGATTACTTAGAAAAATCAATGTTTTGATTAATTTACCATTTCAAGGCAAGTAACTTTTATCTTAATAACATGTGACTGCTGAATGAAGTCGTTTAGGGAACAGATTCTCCTCTAGAAGCCCAACACTTCAGTATTAAAGTATTGTTATCTTATAAATTTAAATTATTTAATAAAAATGAACATTTTTGGGATCTCATGTTTTTTTTTGTGTCTTTCGGCTTTTCCCAGTTAGGGGTCGCCACAGCGGAACTCCGGTCCGCTAATGATTGGCAGTAGACTTCCACGTGCTGGCTTGCCGGGCCTAACGCACAACCTTCAACGAATGAACGCCCATTCACGCATGTCGACCCACAGAAGACGCTCTAACTGAGAATCGAACGGGCAATGTCTAACTGTGAGGCGACAACGCTACCACAGCACCACCACCGCGGGATGTTTGGGATCTCATGTACAAATATAAAATCAAGAAAAAGGTAATACAGGCAAGGCTTCCTGATTTATTTGGGATAAAAATATCTGGTAAACATAATCCTGTGCACGATAACATGCTAGTTGTAGAATAATAAAAGTATATTTTCATTTAGTAATAATGAAAATTGCAAAAGTGCCCAAAATAGACTAATTGCTGGAAAAATCAGTTGGCAGCAAGAATATGTTATCAGTTGCCCAAAAATAGATTTATTTTTTTTAAAACATTAGATACTCAATTGTTTAAGCTAGTTCATGTAAAACAGAAGGTGATATATTAAAGAAAAACAAATATTTATTAGGCAGTAGCAAATTACACTATCTATTCTTATTTCTATACCACATGATATAAATACACCATACAGATTCAGGCTAAAAAGACTGATATAAGCTTTACAGATTGAAATATAACCAAGCAGAAAAGGTATAACAACACAAAACACACAGAAGCCCTACAGTGCATGAGCACACCTTACACCAGATCAATTAAAGAGATGGCATACATCTTAAACCCGGGAAATACACATTGACGAAAATGTTCTAAAGATAAATAGTTATGCGAAGGAAAGTGCGGGATTTATTTTATGTTTTATTTTTAAAGATTGTACTATAAATGACCTGAAAGTAAGGGTACAAGTCATGTTGTCTAAGCATATGCGTTAATGTATTCTAAGTGCAATTTATTATAAAGTCCTGCTAGAACTAGAACTATGTTTGATGAACCATCTGCATATTAAGTTAGCAATTCATTACATGTGCATCAGGATAGCTTGTAAATACCCAATATGATGTGATAAAAAGGAACTGTAAAATACTACATTTTCAATTATAAATACAGGCAGTATATACAAGAAGCAAAACTAAAAAAAATGTACATGTCAAAGTAATGAAATGAACTGTGTAACACCTGCATGAGTGCATTATGTCTTTAATTTAGAAATTTTACAGATATCTTTACCTGGGTGCAAGGGAAGACATTTTAATGGATCTTCAGGTAGACATACTGTTGTTGTGCTGTACAAAGTGCTCATTTGATCTAAGACATTTTGTAACTGAAAAATAATTAAACTACATTAATATGCAAATACTTAACTGGAAAATGTCAGCATTAATATGTGTTCGATAATTAATACATTCTGACTATAACTTTGCAGTTGTATCAATCATGCACTTTATTTTTTATCCATAACCCTTATTAATCATGATTTGCTGAAAGTATTTAATATATTGCCCATTATCTTTGTTCCATCCTTCATTTAGCTTTCGGCAAATTACTTCTAAAGTATTCTAAAAATATGGAGAGCGCACATATTTGTACTGTTAAATAAAAGTAAATGTTCTTCATCTTCAACGTAATTAAGACATGTACTAAACAGAATAGCAGGATTCACAAAACACTTCACGATACAACATAATTTATCATTTCAAAAATACTGTCCATCTGCTAGTGGAAGGGAACTTTTATAACTTTTTCATTTATCAGGTACACAAAACTTTAGAGCTGTTCAAAATCTGTAAATGTACTATACAGAAAAATGAATTTGTGAAAGGTTAGTTAGAAAATTCTTACCCATTCTTTGATGACCACCATGAGATATGGGAGGGGCAGGAGCTGAACTTTGCATGGATATGAATAAATAAATGTATAATGATGTGAATGAAGAAGCACATTCTAATCAGTGCATCGCAACACGCAAATAAGAATAGGAGAACCAGTCATAATTCAGTCATGAGACATGCAGTTGTACAGGGTTGCATCGAAGTATAAATGGAAATGCATGCTGCAAATTTTAATGTCCCAAGAATGACAGTGCTAAGACCATTTGTGACAACAGTGCAGCAGCAACTACTGAGTTCAGACAAAAGTCACTCTAGTGTTTAACTTAAATGCACATGCCATCAAAAGCATTCCTGAGTTCAGCCAGTAGTCACTCTGTTGCATAACATCACTGCACACAATGACATAAGCAGTCCTGAGTTTAGCTGGTAATAACTCTGTTGCATGACATCACTGCACACACCGATAAAACTAATGCAGAATTTACCTAGCAGTGATTGTGGTGCATGACATCACTGCACACACTGACAAAAGCAGTCCTGAGTTCAGCCGCTAGTCACTCTATTGCATGGCATCACTGCGCACACCAATGAAACTAGTGCTGAGTTTACCTAGTAGTGACTGTGGTGCACGACATCACTGCACACTGATGAAAGCAGTCCTGAGTTCAGCCAGGAGTCACTCTGTTGCATGACATCACTGCACACACTAATGAAAGCAGTCCTGAGTTCAGCTGATAGTCACTCTGTTGCATGACATCACTGCACACACCAATGAAAGCAGTCCTGGCAGAAGTTAAATTCCCACCAACATACAGAATATGAAGTAATGGGCTGCTTTTATATAGACATAGTCATCTTAAGAGGAATAGGTGACCTGTACAACTCACATACTGGAACAGTAGAGATACATGGACTTCCTAGACATGTAGATACTAAGGTAGAAGTAGTTGATACCATGTTATCTATAGGGACATTCCAGAAATAAGTTGGGGCACATTAAGTCTATCTGAGGTGTCAGCTTGTAGAATACTTAAGAAGCTCTTCAAAATGCTGGCACATATGAATAAGCACATGTCCTTCCCCAACACAGCATGGAAGAAAAACACGAACATGCATAGTGTCTATTATATTGTCCATCTCCTTGAAATGTCAGGAGCCATAGATTATGTCAATAAAGACCCCAGCTAGTGTCAATTAACCGTGTTAAATCAGTAGCAAAGGCTATTATTCCATCAACTTCCAGTTAGTGTGCAATCCACAAGGGCTAATAACTTGTGTATGTCTGTGCTTAGCAACCTGGTAGTGTCAATGATTCCCATATATGGCATACAAGTCATGTATATCACTGCTTCATGCAGGGTGACACACCATAGTACTAGCCAGTAGGTAAGTGTAAGCACAAGAATGTATCCACATAACTGCAACTGCAAACAACACATATATAAGCCTCACTTTCAAATGTCCCTCATGTTCCTGCTATGTTGCAGGTGAAACAGGACACTCCCTGAAACCCTAGTTGATGATGCCATTAAGGAACCCACAAAGTATGACCGAACGCACTTAAATGAGGAATATAGCAGACTTTGTATTTGGCCTGTTTAAATCCCAGTTCTGCTGACTAAACATGTCTATGGCAAGGGCACTGCTGCGTGCTATTTCCAAAGACTACCACTTCCTGTAGCATGTTACATAGATGATTGCAGATGGAGCAACATCATTAACGTCTTTCATTACTACAGTAGCAAAACCTGTTGAAATCATAAACACCTCATACAGTAACAGCAATAGTGATGGCAATGGACATCAAGCAACATTGAATACCCTCTCCCTGTATGTCGCTGTTTGCAGTATATAACAATGCAAGTGAAACAGTAAATCTAGTGCACCTCTGTGGGCCTTGACAACTACATAATGGCACCACATGTCACACAAAACAAAATGATTCATGAACTGTTATGTAACAGCTATGTTGGGCAATGCGTGGTTGAGTCACACTGTGCATCAGACATCTCCACATACTCCACACAGAAAGAAGGATGGGCAGTCACAGTCATCACCATTTGCACAAGTGATCAGGGAGAAATAAATACAAGGCTGCATATACCACCAGTAGGTGCATAGCTACTATTAACTGGAAGCAGAGATGGGGGTCATGGGGAAGGCTGACAAGTGTAAAGATGATCTCAGCCATTGTGTTGGTGAAGATAGCACTACTGGCCTATTTAGTGGGGCCATTACAGTGGTATGTTATGGGGGCTTCTCATTTGAATTATGCAGAAGGACCCCTGTAGACAGTGCTGCCTCAGATGCCTGGAAGACATGAACATGGGAGAACTGGTGAAACAGGACTTGTAGGGAGTCAGCAAACAGGCCACTCCATGTGAGCAGCCCTGTAATGAGGCTTGCTTCAGCATGGGTTTGGGTAACCGTTATACTCACCATGGTAGGTACAGACTGAGTTCCCTGTGATGGTCATCAAAGGTGACCACAGTGGACACATATAAGCTGTAGCCACTGAGAACACTGAGGAACTGTGCCCTTCTGGTGGCATTTGCTAACATCTGCATGCAAGTGGCTACAAAATCCACATATTCCACCATGAATATACTAACTAAGGAACATATGGATCATCATCATCATCATCAGAATCATCATCCACAGCCATTTTCCCAGTTTCTACATGGGGTTGGGGTGTCATGTTAACTGTCGTCATCGCTCTGGATTTAATGTCACATTCTTGCCTTTTTCAACATTTATGCCTGACTGATATAGATCTTCTCTCACACAATGCATCCACCTCTTTGCTTGATGCTTTCATTTCCTCTTGCCTTCTTCCAGTCTGCCCCAAATCTTCTTCAGCAAATTATCATCTGCTTTTTTGTACATGTGCCTGAACCACCGTAATCTGTTATATTTGATCTTTTCTGGTATTGGAGCTACTTAGGTTTTTGCTCTTATGTCCTTTCTCTTCATCTGTCCCACAGTGTTCATCCTATCCCTCCTCAGGGGTATTCTATGCCAGTTAGATGCAGCCTCTCTGATTCTATCCTTGACCTCTTCATTCAGACTTCCATTCTCCTTAACCACCCCTCCAAGATACATGAAACTGTTAAACACTAACTTTGCTTCTATCATGATTTTCAGTTTCTTCTGATTTCCTCAGTTTGATGCCATTGCTATTGTTCTTGTCTGTACTCAGTTTCACCCCATGTGCTTTCAGTTTTGCTTTCTGTAATGCACATCATCTGCATACAGCAACTTTTTTGATCTGTCCTCTCCGACCTGTATGCTAATGTAATCCATCATCAGTATAAACAGTAGTGGGCTCAGAGTTGAGCCCTGATGCACACCCACTCCCACTGGGAACCCCTCTGTGAAACACAAAAACTGTTTGCACTTGAGTCATTGGATCCTTGAACATACCCTGCAACCCTGCACTAATTCTACCAATGTTTCTGGGACTTCAAACCACCACAGGACTGCCCAGATCAGCTTTCTTGGGCACTTGTCATAAACTTTCTCCAAGTCTAAGAATGCACAATTGGACTCTTTCCTCCTCTCTAGCATCTTCTCAGTTATCTGTCTCACTACAAACATTGGGTTTGTTGTGATGCATCCTGATATGAATCTGGACTGCTCATCTCCCATCTTACTTTCTACTGCTCTGCATGTCCATTTATCAATCGCCCTCTCCAGAATTTTCATGCAGTGTGATAGGAGTTGGATGCTTCTGTACTGCCCACAGGTGTGGATGTCCCCTTTGTTCTTGTACACTGTAAGTATGCTTATTCTCCAGTCATCTGAGATATGTCTTTCTCTCCTCACTGCTATGATACCCTCAACAATCATTCCTTCCCTATTTCACCCAGCATCCTTATCATATCTGCTGTGACCTCATCTGAGCCTGCTGCTTTCCCTGACTTCATTTTCCTTAGTGCTATTCTTACTTCTTCTTCTATTGTGGGATCCTCTTTTTCTTTCATCTTACGCTGTGTCTGCGGCAGTACAGCTTTTGCCCAGAAACAAGAACATAGGAACATATGGATGATACAATAAACATTCATATTAATAAGGAGCATAGAAATACTAATAGGCAAATGATCACAGAGACCATAATATGCTTAGCCATATCCACCTTTGAGTAGACAGACT
This sequence comes from Protopterus annectens, assembly GCF_019279795.1. NCBI lineage: Eukaryota > Metazoa > Chordata > Ceratodontiformes > Protopteridae > Protopterus > Protopterus annectens. The sequence goes on along the minus strand of NC_056736.1, from coordinate 416,191,482 downwards.
TAAATGTTCTTGCCACCATTGTCAAGCACTTGATACTGCTTATATCCCAACTTATGCAAGAGCTTACATGATAACACTGCTGTACATATGTGCCTAGTCAACCAGTTATCAACACTAACCTTGAAGGCTGCCAAAGCAGTACTTGGACATATAGTGACAACTTATTGCATAGGCTGGGAATATACTGTGTTCGAGACCTATCCCTTTAGTAAGTCATGCTTATGTTTTGGTGTAGATTCTGGACCTTAGTGCAGGTATGTTCAAGATGCCTGAATTTGCAAAGAAATAGGAGTTCAAATGAGAGTGGGTCTTTCATGACTCAAATATATAGCTACCAGTCACCTCATGAACAGCTGGTAGGCAACTGAGCAAAAGAGAGTTGTACTAATCTTCAATATATTTTAAGGATTTGAGACCTTTAATTTTCTTGGTTAGAAGTCTTTGAGGCATTTCCAGTTGAGCAATATGCTTGGATTTCTACATACCATAAGGGGCACTATATTCAGTAATGGGTCTGATAAGGGAAGAGCACAACAAGTTGGATAACTTCCTTGACTCTTGAAGACATACCCTTTGTATAATTAACTTTGCCAGATAGAAGGATTTCCTGACTAAGTTGGAAACATCATGATTGGATGAGAGAGAGTTGTCCTAATAAGTACCCAGGTCTCTTCTGACCATATCTGTCTGAAGAGTAGTACCATTTATAACATATGAGGTTGGAGCAACTTTTTTGATGAACTCTATAAAACTGTATATTTTGCATTTAATCTGAGACCATTTTCAGTATACCAGGTATGTGTATTTCCAACCCTTGCTGGAGCTGTTTACTATCAGTGATTGTACACATAACAATACTCACCTTCCAGTCAGCAGTAAACTTAGTCAACTGCACATCTGGGATATTGGCTTGGATATCTGCAAAAGAAATGCCAATCAGGAAACGGCCTAATATCCATCCTTACGGCACCCCCTACTCATTAAAAATTTACATTCTGAGAATGTACAGCAACTTTCACAAACTGTCATCTGTTGGTTATCCAGTCTGCTATCCAGTGGACAATGTAGGGGGATTCATTATTTGTCTATGTTTTCAATAATTCCTGAGTGGGGGATAGAATTAAAAGCCTTATCTAGGTCAAGATAAGCAGTGAGCACAAACTACCACTGTCCACAGCCCCTGTAACCTTTTCAAGAAGCTTACGAGGTTCAGAAGCCAAGACTTGCCCTTCACAAAAGCAAACTGATTTGGAGTCTAAATCAGTTACGTTGCCTCTGTCTGCAAAAATTTGTTCTGCTATTCTACATTCCATGGGTTTCCATATCAGAATGGTGAGGCTGATGGGGATATGATTACCTAAGTCTGTAGAAGGGCCACCCTTGTATAGGGAAGTCACAGTGGCTGTTCTCCCATCAGGCACAAACCCCATACATAGGTTGTGGCTGAACAGTTTAAATAGAGGCTCGGATAGCACATACTTGGTAACTTGGTACTGATGAGAATAAAATTAGTTTGCTGTCTCATCCCATGAAAATATTATTTTTAGCCTTTGATAGGGATTCTAATACTTATTTTATGGTGATTTCTGGGGAAAATAAATGTTCAGGCCTGGGACAGTGAGGTCAACAATGTGGGTAGGTGCTGTAAATAGGTCTATATCACTTAATGAATAGCAATTCATCAAACCACTGTTTATCAAAGCCATTATTCATCGATTGATGAATTTTTCCTAGGGTAAACCAGTGGTTAGCCACCATCTGGAATATGCCCGTTTCCCCATTGCAGTGCAATGTCAGAGTTGGTATATTTAGCTGGGGGGGACATCTCCTCACCTTAGTTAGTAGGTTTTAAATTTTATGTTTTTTTTTTTTTTTTTTTAAGTCACTTGGTTGGCCTATTGTTGGTTTGCCCTAGTTAATATTTCACTTAAAAAGACATTCGATGAATAGTGGTTTTGATAAATAGAGGTTCAATTAATTGTTATTCGCTGAATAGCAATTCGATAAAGTGATATAGACCTGGTACAAATTTAGAAATAAATTGGTCTGCTAAAATATTAGCTATATCCTTAGAATCAGAGTGTGAACATATCTCTTAACCTGAAAACATTGAAAATATGTACAAAGACCCTTAAAAGGCTGGTGCATCCAGTCAAAAATCTGGACATCTAATTAACATAACGTTTGAATACCAAAGATCATATAACTGTTCCTGCTTCCAGAAGGAATGTGGGATACTACTCGGAAATAAATGTTTAAAATACAGATAACTACAAAAGTGATGGACAAGTTTCAGCTTAGTAATACCGCCCCCCCCAAAACGCACAAAAATCGGTCCTCTAGTTAGGGATCTAGAGTCTGTTGAAAATGAACTTTCCTTTGATCACCATGCATCCACTGTTGAAGGAAGTCCTTTTTAATCACACAACTTATATCTAAAATATGAAGCCCAGCTCTAGGGATATGATTCTTTCACTGCACTCAGTACTTATTAAGCCAACCATTTTGTGTAAAGATCTTTTCAGTATGTACCGCTCCAAACACTTGTCACAACTGGAATGACCACAATGCTTTCTCACTAAAAAATCAAGGGCCTATATTAAAAAAACTATGCAGACCATATCAAAGCTTTCTCCCTTTTCTTAATATCATGCAGGTTATTGACAAGAGACCTCTGCATTGTGAATAGAGCTTCAACAGACCCTCTTCTGCCAGTCCTGTTACAAATTCAACCTGCTCAAGGGATCTCGATAATTATCCATCCATCCATTCGTCCATCCAGTCACAACCCATTTTTTTCACATTTCCTGTACATTGATGGAATTGAAACTATTCATAAGAAAACTGAATTTAACTTGGTTGTTTGTTGAAGATGGACAACATGAAAACTTACATACACATAGTGTGTTTAATCCCCATCTTTTACATATTTCATAATGTCTGAAATGTAGAATTAGAAATATGTAAATTATTGTCTGTCAAAAGGAAGAATGGTTATTATAATTTAAGCAAAAAGAAATGGAAAGTACTGAGAGATCTATCAAACAATAAAAAATGCAAGTATTATGAGACCAGATAAAGGGGAGGTTAGTCATCATGGACTCCGTGGTTTATAGTTCTAAGATGTTTGGTCTTTTACATGATGATAAAACATAGACTGTCGGAAAGAATGACTTTTTTGGCATGTATGAAAATCGATGCTATTATAAGTGATTTGTATTTGAATCAACTTATAGATAAGAGTACCTATGAATTTTTGTAAGTTTAGATGTCAATTGTACCTTATATATTTGGGATGCAAAAAAATTAATAAGGATATAGATGACCCCAAATTATGACCTATCATTTCAGCCAAAGGTAGTAAAATAGAACCATTTTCAGTTTATGTGGATCTGAAAATAAAATGGATTATGAAGTTGTTTCCTCAAGTATTCAGGGATTCGTGGCATTTTTTAGATCATCTGAAGCCTATGAAAGGTGTTGACAAACTGATTTTAGTAATGGCAAACATAAGAAGGCTCTTTGCATTTATATCTCAAAATGTGTGCATGGATTGATTAAGAGAATTATTATTAAACACTAAATATATTCTCCCAAGTGAAACAGATAAGGTTTCTAAATATATGGAATAGTTTTTAACTAATAATTATTTTATGCTTGAAGAAGAAATTTTCAAAATAATTGCAGGTGAACAAAGGAGCTTTTCATGCACCAACATTTGCAAACTTTGTCTTATATAAATGGGAAAAGGTATGAATTTTTAATTTAATGTGTCATAAATTTATACAGTTATATGAACACTTCCTGGATGATATAGTCCTATATCTCTTATTTCTTTTTACATACTTAGAGAGTACAACTTCATTTTTGAGTTATACAGATGATTTCACACACACAGGCATTAACTCCTGCTGCAAAAAGTAAAACAAAACATCTAGCAGTTCTTCCAGCCACTGTCTATGAAAAAACATAAAATTATTTAGCAAAGAAAAAAATGCCTTAACTGCTTAGTAAAGCAGTCAGATAGTAAAATACAGCCCTAGTATTTTACCACTGAAAAAAATATCTACTCTTACCACGACTAATAGAGAGCTGAATGAATGAATGAATGAATTGCATTATAATGGCTGATAATTTAAACTGGAAGGTGCCATGTCATAAAATGTCACTTATGAGGCTAGATGTTTATGATGATTTGCCTTTATTTTATGAAAGCTATAGTGAATTTATAATTTTTTAGTTTCCATCATGAGCAAACTCCAGAGCTAATCAGTAATCAGTACTTACATGAACAAACTTCTTCTGACTTAAGACACTTGGGCCCTTGTCCCTAAGGGCTAGTAACTGCAGCTTGGTATCTAAACGAGTAATATTTTCAGTTGAGAAAAAACTTGCATTGATAACAGCTTCTGCATAAAATTTATTCCACAAGTCATTCAATTCATTCTGAAAGAAAAAAATAATAATCATTATTCATCTAATGAAACAAACACCAAGTGCAGCCAGATTACAACAGAAATTATATTAAATTGCTTTGCAGAAAACTATGATGTGAGTTTGTATATATGATCACAGAACTCTCTAGCTCAGGAGTGTCCAACCCGCGGCCCGCGGGCCGCATGCGGCCCTCAGAGCTCTTCCATGTGGCCCGCGACCCTTAAATTTAAATTTAATTTTAATTTACCTTTTTTTCCGTGTGTTTACATGTCCGCGTACTTTTGCTGTTCTGCGCATGCGCCAACTTTCATTTTTTCATGTTTTTTCATACCAGCGTCGTTCCGCTGGTATGCGCATGCGCGAAAACACCGTTCGGTCGTTTTTTATAGTTCTAGTAAAGCTGAAGGAAGGAGCGAGATCGTGGAGAGAGGATTTATTTTATTTTGGAGTACACACTGACTACAGTTACACTACACAACATAGCAAAAGGTAAGGTAAGTAATTTTGTGAGTTTAATATGTAATTACTGACCAGTAGGTGTACAATACATGCAACGCTTTGATTAACTACAGTGCATTTGATAATAGCAATGAAACCGAGGAGTGAAAATTTTATAATGGTATATGTTTTATTTAGCGGTAGTCACAAGATGGCAAGACATTGCAAAGTACAAAAAAAGTGGACCTTTTTTTTTTGTTGTTGTTGTTACAATGAGGGCTTTATTTTTCAGATTTTTTTTAATTTAATTGGAAAAGTGTCTTAGAAGTGTGGTAGTTGGATTACCATAATGCACTCTTCAGAAGTGTTGCCTTGCATAACTGTCAAGTTTTGAAGCTACCAACATTTGGTTCAGGATCCTTGCTGACAGTGAATTCAGTTACATTTCTTGACTCTGCTGATGTTTTAACATCCATGTGTTCTATGTTGCCAATTTCATATCCATTTTATATATTTTGTTCCTGTATTTTGATTCTTCTTTCTGTGCAGAACAGCATGTATGAAATTTTAACCCACTCTTCTGCCTGTTTGGTGAAATGTATATGCTTTATTTAAAAGCATTTCTTCAGTAGCAGGTTGTTTTACTGTAAAGGGCTTGGATGCCATGCCCATAGGGCAATAGGAACTGCAGGAGAATGTCTGCATTAATATTACCTGCAGAAATTGCCCTCGTAGTTACATAGGTGGTCCAAAATGCTGCTTCAGGAAATGAAGATGAGTGATTTAAGGAATTTCTGACATGCAAGGGGTATTACAAATAGGAGTATAGGAGAATAGGAGCCCTCCACTTCCTGTAGCCTGCATACAGAATGCAAGCTGGGGTACTGTCTCTGGCACCGCTGAGAGTCTGAATTCATGCAGATAGAACGGCTGTGTCTTCCATTGCGTGGGTCAGTGTTTGCAATGCAGTTCTGGATTTGCTTTTAAAATGTTATCTCTTCAAATTATTCAAATGTCTGAGGTTTGGGAAAAGCAATTTTAATATTATTTTCTGTTAGTATGAAGTTGCAGCCTGCACAAAGTGTATGCAGTACGCGAGTTTTTATAAAAAACATGCACCGATGAAGGTTTTCTGGAGCTACCTTAAATTAAAGCAGTAAAATGAGACATACTATTGGCTCATTACTACCAGAAATTATTCTGCAGATCCAATATTAACTGTTTTTTTTATTAGAATGAGATATTGAATTTTAGGGCAAATATTATGCATTAATTAATTTATTTATTGTTCAAACTCACCTACAGTACAGCCAGTGGGCTGACTTTGTATTAGTCCACATAAACCTGGGGTCTTGTTTTTTTTTTTTTTTTGCTCTTCAGTGAATGTGAGAGACCTTTTTTTTTTTTTGGTCCTCACTTGCCCTCAGACCATTTCTGTTGACTCAATGCGGCCCTTGCAACTGAAAAGGTTGGACACCCCTGCTCTAGCTGAAATTTCAGAAGTGAATTACAGTATTAATCTGGTGATGCAGTAATGTAGTAATCAGCTCAAAGTTTTCATGAATACTGGACAACAGATTTAATACAGTCCTGCCCCAATTTTAAACTAACAGCTATGATGTACAAGAAGCCGTGTTACAAATAGCTACAAATGTTACATCAATTTTCATTATTTACTTGTATGCACAGGAACATGCTGTCAGAGCAGATATCTAAGCAAAAATAAGAAGTAACTGTCAATATTTATTGGTGTAAAGCATGCTCCGCATGTAGCCTGTTTATTAAATATACATTCAGAATGACATAGAAGGCAATAAATGTATAGGATAAAAAAGATGGAAAGGCAAGGATAATGTAAGTGGAATGGCAAAGCTACAGAGAAAGGTAGATCAAGTGGACAGATTATGGGTGTAGCAGGAGAAGAGGAGGATGATGGAGGAGAAAAGATGGAGGGTAATTAAGGAGATGTGCAGATGATGGGGAAAAGGAAATGGGTGAAGCATTGGAAAACAGTGTGGAAAATATGAGCAAAAAAGTTTAATTAAGCAACAAAAATATTATGAGAAAAAACAAACAAAATAAGTGACTGGGGAATAAGGGAATGGTTTACAAAAGAAACAGCATCATATAGAATATGTTTATATTATGACAAGGCATGCAGAGATCTGTGAGTCTAAGGATAACTTTAGATTTGCCCTGTTGGAGGGCAAATGTAAATAGTTTTCAGGTTTTCCTGGGGATTTTGAAGTAGTAAGCTAGGCATTTAAAAATATCAATAGAGAAACTGCTTTTGAACTTGCAATAAAGATAGTCACAGAAGACTGATATACATATTAATAAGACCTGCTAATCAGTTATATACTATTTTATTTTATTTTGAAATTGCTGACAGGGATGGAGCTCTCATCACACTGAAACTTTTTTCAGGCTCAGTATGGACCATACTATATATGGCAAACAGTGTTAGGTTTAAAAATAGTTTTTGTGTAGTAAATTTCACAATCAATTGTTGCACAGATCTGGATAGGATTAGTTAGGATTAGTTAAAACTAAGATTAGACTGACTACAAATACTCATTAACCCTGATTACAATATAAGATTTAACTGCGGTGGTGTGCTGCGGTAGCATTGTCGCCTCATAACAAGACGTTGTCCCGTTCGATTCTCAGCTAGAGCGTCTTCTGTGTGGAGGCATACCTGAATGGGGTGTGCCTTCGTTGAAGGTTGTGCGTCAGGGCTGGTAACCCGGTATGTAAAAATCCACTATCAATCATTAGCGGACCGGAGTTCTGCTGTGGAGACCCCTAACCGGGAAAAGCCAAAAGACACAAACAAACAAGTGCAGAAGTATTCACATTTACAAAATTTACATATGCAAAGAAAGCAAAGACATGGATAAAAAGAATGAAAAAAGAAAAGAGAAAGAAAGAAAAATGTAATAAGAAATTGTCACTGCTCCAGAACATAAATATAAGTCTTATGAGGAGGTGTGACTAAGGCTATGAGGCTAAACAGTTCAAATGGTTTCATTATTCTTAGAACAGCTATATTTTGTATCATTATGAGTTTTTTTTTTTTTTTGAGTTGTGAGTGGAATCTTGGGCAGAAACTAATTGTTTTGTGTTTGGATGTTAGTAACTCCCAAAGCTGTAGAGCAAGAACAGATGATCACTGCAGTAAAGTTTATTATGAGGAGTTTGTAATTTGGAGGTATATGGAGGAATGGATGCAAGGTATTGGTCAAGGAGAAGACATTTAGTTTGATATATTTAAGTATTAATGCTCCAAGAAGCAGAATGGATCTTTGCTTGATGAGTAGCTGATTAGCTTTAGAGAGTACAAGACAGTAGTGTTCTCTTTGGGGAACAAGGCTAGGAAACCCGCATATGTTGTTTTAGGTGGACTGTAAAGAGAATTGATTTTTCTTTGATGTAGCTGATATAAAAAGAAAGGTATACCCCTTCTGGAGACTCCATTCCTAATTCTAATTTGCATTCTGTGGAAAGGAAATTAGATTGTTTTTTGTTTTTGTTTTTGCTCAGAATAACAGTTTGTTTATTTTCACTTCAAGGTGATACTAGAAATTAAGATGCTAGTCTAGCTTGATTCACAGAAAGCAGAATCATTTAGGTGTTTCTAGGTGGTTATTAGTTGTTATATACATTTTGCAGTTATTAGAAACTGATCGTAGCTTTTAATGTATGCCAAAGTTTTTTTGTTTTTTGTTTTTGTTTTTTTTGAGGAAGGGGATTAATTGATTTGTGACTCACTATGTCATTCATACCTCCCAACCCCTTAGAGCAAGAACTCTGGACAAAGCCACAAATAATGGGGAGACAAAAGCCCAAAAATAGGGACACTTTAAATATTGTTCTTGCAAACTTAGAAAGTTGATAGAATAACTGGTTTTACTTTAGCATGAATTTCTGAAGGGTATGAAGTCTGAAACCCAAATGTTTGCCATTATTTTCTGACTCCAGTCCTCAATGATTTGCCAGGGATTTGCCAGAAAACTACAATTTTATGAGAAATGGACCAAAAGTTTGAGTCAAAAATCTGAACTTTCTGCAAAAATCCGGACAGTTGAGAGGTATGATTAGCATAATTAATTATTGGAAGTTGAAGTTAGATAAGCATTTAATGATGAAAATGGAGAATAGTGTTGCAACAAAATGTAACACTGAGGATATCTTTGATCAGGCATGAGGCTATAAAAGTAGCAGAGCCTATTGGTACTTTAAAGTTCACATTAGTGAAACATTTCTCAAACAAAAGGAGTACGTGGGTGCTGCTCCTCATTTTGATTACTCAGCCAAGTAAGAGGCTCTAACTGACATGATCAAAGGTTTTAGGAAAGCTGATAAAAACGTCCCCCTGTTAAACGGCCTATGCTCATAGTTTTAGTATATCATTTATGAGTGTACACAAAGCAGCCTTGGTGTTTCTTCTTAACCAAAATCAGTACTGATGTCTAGAAACTATTTAAGCATTTTCAATATATTTGGTAAGTTGTGAGATACTAACTTTCAAATACAATTTAAATTTTACATAGATTTAATAATACTGAGGCCGAGCTGTTCATTTTGTGGACTGAGTTTAAAATGGCTGGTTTTCAGACAGCAGACTTGGGTTTATTGGTAAGAAATAGGTTTTAGAGGGTAATGGTGATGAGGAGGGTGTAATGCATGTTTCCTCCGTATTCTGATGAACCAAGGGTGTAGACCATCAGCCCCAATGGTGGCATCATTTCAAGTCCAAGGTCACTGTACCTTAAAGAAAGAGGAGACAGGAGACATTGCATTGCCTATCACTGATCACTTTTTCTTTGAAGTATATAGAATTCAATATGAGTAAAATAAAATTTAAGGATGCATCTGTCACCCCTGGGATTCCGGGTACTGGCTAAGGCTCTTGAAACCCCTATAGTGCCTTTTAGACAGTGTTTCAAAGACCAAAATTCCACCATAACAGCTACAAACAAATGCAATCTGAGGATCATCCTGCTCAATGCTAGAAGTCTAGATCTCAAGATGCACTCACTCAAGGCTCTCCTCAAAATGGAGAATGTCAACATCTGTGCTGTAATGGAGACCTGGTTTAAAGAGCAGAAAGCACCCCTCCACTCCCAGTCTACAACTCATTCCATACCTTTCAGCCCCAGAATATGGCCAGAAGCTCCAAAGGCAGTGGTGTCTCCATATTCTTAAAGGATGTGCACACCTGTAGACTTGTAGCCCAGTATAATGCATCCAAGATACTTCAGGTACAACTAACACTGGGTAAGATGGTGATGCAAGTCATAGCCTGCTATGGAACCCCAAACATGTCCAACTTCCTAAGTACCCTGAAATCTATCAAGGTCCATCCCAATGCTCTCATAATGGGTGACTTCAACTACCCTTCCATCAGCTGGGAAAACTATTCAAGTACCAATGTACAGGCCCAACGCTTTCTGGAATTTATCAATTCCAATGCCCTGGACCAGCTCATTCTGACCCCCACTAGAGGAAGCAACATCCTTGACCTGGTTATCACCAACATGGGAGACAGTTACTCTACATCTATAGTCAATTCCTCCCTTGTTAAATCTGACCACAAACTTATCCCCATGGAAATCTCCATCTCACCTACACCCCCTGCTAAGGCGACCACCCTGAAAAACTTCTTTAAGCCAACTTTGGACTCCTAAAAATAGAGGTGGCTAACTTCTTGGCACCCATGCCAATGCAAAATAGCTGCATGACTGCAGAATCATACACCAATGCACTGTACGATCATGTACACAAATGTATGGACCTTGCAATACCAAATAGAACTAAGATGCTCTCCTCCAAAAAAAAGGAAGCCAATCTTGTTGCCCCCAGCCATCAATAAACTCTACAACAGAAGGAAGAAACCGTTGCAGAAAAAAAAGTCACAAGACTGGAAAACCTCCCTTATCAGTCTCAACAAAAAGCTGAGATCCCTTATCAAATCCTCTAAAGCCAGCTATGAAGGCAGAATTGCGACTGATACCAAAAACAACCACAAAGCCTTCTATAGCTATATCAAAAACCTCAAAGGCAATACCCAGATTTGCTATGAGTTATTGCACAATGGCATCTCCTATACTGAGCCAACAGATATAGCCACATACTGACCAACAGATTCAGTACCAACTTTACCCCCATCCCCCCCCCCCGGGCCATATCATAATACCAGAAGAAAGCCTGGTACCCCCCATTTCTGTGGCACATGTAAAAGCTGCATTATCCAAAGCCAAGAATAAAGCATCCATGGGACTTGATAATATCTCTGGCTGCATCCTACATGAGCTACAAAATGAGCTGGTACCACATCTGTATGCCCCGTTCAATCACAGCCTTACCTCAGGCTATGTCCCTAATGAATGGCACACTGCTACAGTCATTCCACTCCATAAAGGGGGAGCAACTACATACCCTTGTAACTATTACCCCATTAGCCTGATGAGTCTGGTATGCAAAGCTATAGAGTGCATCATCATGGACCTGCTTAACAAAGATATAGACAATCTCCAAACTCTTGACCCCCCCATAATTTGGCTTTATCAAAGGGAGATCCTGACTGCTGAACCCGGTTGACTTCTTTGAGGCAGTCACCAAGGCTGTGGATGAGGGTAAGGCAGTCCATACAGCCTACCTCAACCTGGCCAAGGCCTTTGATACCATTCCCCACTCAGGTATCACTGATAAGCTCACCAAACTAGGCATCAATCCTTACATCACTAGGTGGGTTGCAAATTGGGTCACAGACAGGGCCCACAGAGTAAAAGTTGCAGATTCCAAGTCAGACTGTCAATCAGTCATGAGTGGAGTCCCACAGAGCTTGGTCCTGGGCCCTGTCCTGTTTGGCATCTACTTCTCCGTATTCCAGGCCAACACAGAAGGACTCTGGCTGACCATGTTTGCTGATGACTGCAAGCTAGGAGTAATCATCAACTCCCCAAGTGATGCAGACATCCTACAAAAGGGCCTCTCTGAGACCAATGACTGGTGTTGGAACCATGGCCTGAAAATGCATTATCATTTCCTTTGGAAAAAACTCACTTCCCATGAATTGCCACGTTGATGGGAACCCACTGAACACTGAAGGGGCCATAAGAGATCTGGGCACCCAGGTCAACAGCCACCTTACCTTCAACCACCACATTGCCACTGTGGTCAGAAAGTCCTTCTACGTGGCACATCTTATCACTAAAGGTTTCGCATCTAGGAAGAAAGAGGTCATCATCCCTCTCCACTCATCCCTCATTAGACCAATCATCGAATATAATGCTCCATTTGGCATGTACCTGATCAGACACCTACAACAGCTGGAGAGGCCACAAAAGTACCTCTCAAAAAAGGATCCTAGGCCTTAAACTCATGTCCTACATGGACAGACTCAAGAAACTTCAGCTGTTCTCAATCTCTTATTGTCTACTTAGATGTGATCTCTGCTTGACTTACAAAGCCACGTCCGACCCAGCCGTACTTGAAATACTACACCTAAAGAAATCCCAATCCCACCCTTGCCACACACTCCAGAGATCACAGCCTCATTACCACAATTAACATAACATGCTGGAGGGACAGGTTCATCTCCCAAAGACTGCCCATACTCTGGAATAAGCTTCCCATTCATGTCAAGCAGAGCACCTTGCTGGCCTCTTCAAGAGAAATATTCACAAGTGGATGGGTAACAGAAAGTTCATTCCAGGGATCATTCCAGTTGCCTTCCTGGATATGGGCACTGTGAACTAACATAGGGTGCCACGGTGCCTGGGCAACTTTTTTGGGCTAGGCCTCTAAAGGCTCTAGGGCCATTAGCATAGTACACACCTATGAACCTATGAACCTATGTAGGAAAGATACTGCCCCATTCAAATGAAATGCTTGTTTCTTACTTATAAATTAGGCATTTCAAGTATACATTATATGGGAATGTATGCGCATGAGTTGTAATGATAGGGTCTTGTGACTAGGCAGTTGTGATTTAAATATTATAGTAGTGGGAAAATCTAGTATTCCCTGTGAATATTGCATAGTAGGTGTGCTGACATATACAGTGTCTGTATAGCAAAAATAATTCTCTGATCATGGAAATGCATAAATTGTATAATGGCTTCATCGTTTGCTCTATTCTTCTGCTCAAATCTACAATAAGATGGATCATTGTAGACCAACAAACTCTGAAAATTTCAAAATCAAACTGATCCTAGACTAGTTCCACTGCAAAAGTCATTGTAGAAATCAGAAAACAAACGGTGTACCCTGACATGAAACAAACATGAAATGTAATACACATCCACAGAGATGAAGCATACCACCTCTTTCAATAAACTTACTAGACAAACAGAAGACAGACACCCCTAAAAATCTCCCACTTCACTGGGTAGTCACTGCAGTGTCATGCAAGTACCTCTTAGCACTTTTGATGCTCGTGTCTGTAATCATACCACACTTACTTACTCCAAAGTAACAAAAATATCGAATGTAATCGGAAGAATTTTTAACTCGGCTGTTCAACTCCATAGTCACTTGGAGGAATAATGAGTTAAATAAACAGAACTCCACTTTTAGGAATATGCACAACCAATTATTTAATTTATCAGACAGCCATGCAAGCAACCATCTATCAGTGCCATTTATCAGCGCAATACAAACTTTCAATCAAGTCAAGGATGACTGCGGACATGCAGTGCAAAACAGATGATGACTGGAGCAGATTAAACAGCCAGTATAACACTGGGTTAAAAATTTTGGACACATTATGGAAATGTAGGGTCCAGCGTGAATAATTTTGTTTCATGTAAGCAGCATGTAATTATTCAAACCTAAAATATCTAACACCTGGAAAGTTTACAAGTCACAACAGCACCAATTACAAGATTATGTTCTTTTTAAAAAGAAAAAATAAACTATCATGGCTATCTAGACATTATGCTGTGAGGAAGTGGGGAGGCACTATAGCTGACCCCACTAGTACTGCTAAAGCATATGCAAGAGATAAGAATACCATTGGCATAAGTTTCCTTAACCTGCCAAGTTAAGTAGTATACCAATTCAACCTCTTAAATTATGCAGTACATTGATATTTAATCTGTATTTTAATCTGAAATGGGATTGAACTTGGCTGCTTCCAAAGGACATTGCTATGAGAACTCTGGATGCTAATGATTCCAGTGAGGACAAGGAAGATATCTGAAGCTCAGACGGGCGACACTTTGAGCAAGGGGGTGATCTGTAGCTACACCCTCATGCCCTTATGCTTCTGAGCAATAGAACATGTTTTAACAAGTTCCAAAAGGAGCAGATGATTGCAAAACAAAGTGAATGTTTTGGGAGAAAAGAAACATGTACAGAGGAAACTGAACCTGGACTAATAGTTTCTCACACTAAAGAATGTATTAATGGTGGGATGTTGTAATGGGAAAGGGATTTTACAACCTTTAGTGACTAGATAAGAGCTATGTAGCTCAAATGGCATGAAAGTCATGACTTTCTTACGGTCTAGGGTGACAGGAGTATTTTGTGGCCCCCTTAGGATATTCAAGAGTAATGAACTTAATGATGCATTTAGTTATAAGTGATGTCAGCTTCTTATCTGGGCTGAACTTACAATCAATCCCAGGTACTTTGAATTTAGTGTTAAATAATCTGAATAATTTGAACCAAATTTTGATGGGGCTACGCAGTTCAGATCTGATGAAGGTTTTAACGAAAATGTACTGTATAAAGAGAGCATTTATGTTTTTTATTTTTTTGGCTGAATAAAGTTGGAATTATCCTTATATCAGTGCCTGAGTTCATTTCCTGGGTGCTTTGGACTATTTCAAGTATTTTTTGGTGCCTTTGGCGTTTTGTTTCTGTGTTTTTAAAATCACAAAATTTGTTGTCAGGAAACCATTCTGGTAATGAATTTAACACTGATGATGACGCAGACAACCCTTTGATTGCTGATCATGATAAATCTGTGGATTCCTTGGTTAATTATTTAAATGAATTGGCTAATCCTTTTTTGCAGTCCAGAAAAACAATGGGTATTAATATAAGTTGTTTGGAAAGCAATTCCAGACTTTGAAATGATGATTTGGGTAAAAGTATAAAAACTTTTGAAAAAGAAGATTATTAAATATAAGTCTGACAATCCATTCTTGGAATAATATTTGAACTATAAAATGGTGCTGAAAGGTTTATGAATGTTTGATTACGCTAACAGAATTAGTGAGACTGATAGATTATTTCAACAACTGAAAGACTTTTTCAACAGTATGAGTTTGAAGTTGATAAAAAATTATAAAACCTAACAATACCTTAATTGACCAGTTATCTGATGAGAACAGCCAGTTGAATAAGCAGATTAATAACACTTCATATCTTTGTAGTTTTAAAACAGAATATACGTTTACCTTTATTATGGTAGATAGATGCATACATACGGTTGTTCCAAGGAGCAAGTTAATTATTTCAACAGTATTGCATAATGCTTCATGCAACAAAAAACAGCCAGTTTTTAGCAACCATAATTTGAATATCAATAACACAGGAAGTGTTTGGTATCCTTGAAGTGGTTCCACGTAGTGTCAGGGGAGGGTGGTGGGAACTGATGCTTGAGCTTAGGGAGGTATACTGGATTATTAGATTGAAAGCTAACTATATACCAGGTTTAAATGACTACGTACCTTTATTGCCTATTTTGAAAAAAAAGAGCATTACAGCTTTGAAACATTGAAAGATTCTGTTTATTTTTTAAATTTATGTTTGTATTTTATGATTTTTAATGCATATGGTTTATGTTTTTGGTTGATAGCACTATTTCTTTAATTCTATGTCAGTCATTAGTGACGTCATTAATTACTCATTTTTAAAAGAGGTTTGTTTGAACTATTTTAAATGTTCTGATGAAGTCCTTGAATATATGTTATGCATGAAAGCGCTTAACATCTTTTTATCTTATGGAATAAAGTGTTTTATTTTCATATCGTGGTGTGGCTTATGGTGGATTTTGTTACCCTGAGACACCTGAGAATTATATTTACAAGCCGATAAGAACTAGGGGTTAAATTGTGTCATTAATATAAACTATTTTTTTTTACAATGTAGAGTAAAAGTTAGGCATATTTGGGTTTTAAACATACTCACACATGGATATATTTACTACATTTTATTTTTAAAAGGAAATTAAGCATGTGCTTTTTTGTTGCTTGTTTAAAATTGGTATAGGTTATGTGACGTTATATGGCAATAGGAATTTATTTAAAGCTTATGGAATATATGATGATACAAACATATTTAAGGCTTATGGAATATACATTCTTGTGTTCTAAAGAAGTCTAAATATATGTGATAGACAAAAGTGCTTAACATTGAATGAATATTCCCATCCTTCAGCTTTCAGAAGTGTTTTGGTTTTAGTTTTTGGTTACTTCACTCATATCAGTTTTGGAACCGTTTGAGGTTTATTCACTTTCTAATGTTTAGTAGTTTGCATTATTTATTATTTCAAAATGTCTTCTGTAATGTAATTAATGCACTATTTTTTTTCAGATGGAGGCAGAGATAGAAGCAGAGTGAGGTTCCTCAAAAGTTTCACTTTAAGATATAGAGTTTTCCCATGCTTCTTGGAAAAAGGAGGCAAGTATATGCTGATAATTTCATAAAAAGACAATGGCATATACAATTCCTTCTAATCTAAAATTATTTAGAAGTGAACAATCAGTGAAAATTAAGATTTGAACTATTATGTGTGTCTTTCCCATTCATGTATTTGCTTGTTAAATGGAAAGAAGAAAAAAGCTGAAGCTGAAAAAATATCTGAATTTATTTTCGAGATTAGTTATAAACCTTTACTGTTCTTCATTAAGAATTTAGGCATTTTTGTTTAAACATGTATAGTCGAGAGAAAGATATATAAGTATGCTGCCATGTTGCGTGTTGTCTGAGCTAAAATTAGTTTTACGCATTGCTGAACTTGTAATGGAAAAAATGCTGCATTACGTAGCTAAAGCTAACTTGACTGATTCTTAATCTTTTATACTTTCTTTCGTAACAATATTAGATGCCAGGCACAGAAATGCAGCAGAGATAAGACTGGCCAACAAAACTATGATATGTGAGAACTGATCAGCTTTGCACTCATGGCTTTGGAGTCTAAGCTTTTACAAGGAGAAGGCATGTGGAGAATCAGAGAGGAACATATTTAATAAATAAATTTAGAATGTGATTAATTTTATGGCTGTTACACTTCACTGCTGAGTGTGAAGTGCAAGAGGTACCTGCAAAATGTGCCAAGACAAAAATGGATTAATAAACACAACGTCATTCAAACAATGCTAACTAAAATTTTGGAACAGACATAAATACGTTACCAAAGTATCTGTGTAACCCAAATATAAACATGTCAAACAAATAATAAAAATATGAGAATCCAGTTTAATCCTTGCCTAGATAAAACTTGCTTCATCTCTTAATGTCTCCTTATAAAACAGAAAATATAACATAATACTTGCCTCTAAAGCACAATGTCAATATTGTTTTCATGCATGTACTTTAACAAAAAAAAAGTTTTAAAAAATACAGAAAAGTTATGCAAAATGTGTAATGTGGTATAATGCAGCCAGGCAGTAGTCTGAAGATTTTTTTTTTTTGGTAATGCTTTGACTTACAGATCTTTCAGATAACAATGTCATCAGCTCTGTCACTGTTAAGTACTGCAAAAGTTTAATGTTAGACTTTAGAGGAAAACTAAACTGAAAATCTTTACAAGATATCTCTCTGTCTGCCTCAAATTCAGACGTATAATTCAAATTTATTATTGTGCTACAGGAACTCAAAACACATAGGGCTAGTCTGACCATTACAAGAATGTTGTAATTCAAAATTTTATGGAGTCAACTCCAGTAGCACATGGAGATAAAGGTCTGATTATGACAGAGGCAACCTGAGATTACTTGATGGCTCGAGCACTTTACAGAGCTGATAGATAAGAATGGGATTTCTCATGGGGGGCAGCCCAGGGCTATCTAATGTCACTATCACTCAGAGGGGTGGCATCACTACAGGAGGCAATCCAGGGGAGGGGAGTCAGCTAAGAAGCTGTTTTGATGGTAGCATCGTAAGTGCCCAGGAGTATACACCAAAATTGAAGAGGGCATAATGGTCCCTACAGAGATGAGAGTCACATATCTCCAACCCAGGAGAGGGATTTGGCAAAAATAAATGTACCTTATTTACTAGGATGTTGGTGTGGGTACAAGCAACTGGTGAGGCTGACTGTATAATGGCATCCCCAGTCAGTTCTCATCCTTGATTGGGAATACCCAGGATTGGGAACAAATGGTCTTAACTGATGACGGAGACTTGATGGTCTGCAGATAGAGTATAAAAAGCAGATAGAAAAGATCAGGTTTTATGTGACGTTAGTGCAGTGTTATCAGAATGAGGGTAATACGTCGGTAACATGAAACACTAGTACATAACCAGGCTGCAGAATTCTGCTCCAGCTCCATTTGATCAAGTTGCATAATTGGAGGACCTAGGTAAAAGGACTTGTAATAATTCGGACAATATAAGATCACTGCATGCCATGCTACTCTGAAACGCTGATGCAGGACTAGATGCTTGATGTATCAATGTTCCACAGACAAAAACCCAGTGTTGCACAGACAAAAACTCAATAACCAGACAATAGAAGACACACGTTTCCATAGCATCAATCTGATGACAAAAATTATGCCAGTATTTCTCACCTTGTCTATATGCTGCATTATGTAACTGCCATAAATGATGTCAATGTTCAGAGAGGTTTGATTGCATAAGAGTGACAGGAAAAGCCATGATAATCATCTTGATTGTGTTAAGTGTTAGATAATTATAGTGTTTTTCAGGTCTGGATACAGTACATATACTTGCCTATGGGATCCATAACACACAAATTTCTCTAAGGGAAAGAGAAGTAAAGTCAGGTCACGTGCCTGAAATAATTGTAATCTGATGTTTGAAACTCATACCAGGTCAAAGGAAATATTCAAGCAGGTCCTATTTTTATCACGGGTAAGGTTTGAGTCTTTAGAATGAGTAACTCTGGTACTGTTTGTTTTGTGGATATGCAGGAGGTCCATCAGAGTGGAGTCTGACAATGCCCTGTATGCCAGACATAGATCTCCCCTCAAAAGCCTAAAAGAGACAGAATACAGGGATTGGGTTTTGAGTTAGTCTGCATAGGATATATTACTTATGCCCCATATTCTTTTAGTGCGGAACTTCTTTGGACATTCCAGTTGTTAGATATGCCTGGTTAGGTACATACTAAAGGGGAAAGGGGGCATTGTACTCAATGATAGATCTGATGAATGCCAAATACAGTGAAATAATGACTTCCATGGACTTAGATGCCATACATTTGTTTATAAGTTGTGCAACATAGAATTATTTCCTCATCACTCTAGACACGTGATGATCAAAGGCTAGATTACTATCTATGTGTGTCCCTAACTCCCTGACTACTGGGTCATCTCTAAGGGCTGTGTTGGCAATATGATAGTTACCAGGGATAGATGACTTCCAAGAGGATACTATTATGCATTTCTTGGCATTTAGTTTCAGTTCATGACTCTGCCACCAGTTGTTTGTCTGGGTCAGCCCCTCTTGGAGAACATTTGTGTCTGTGTGAGACTCAATGACAGCTCCTAATTTGCAATCATCTGCAAATTTATTCAGCCAGAGACCACTGACATTGGTCTTGACTTCTGAGAAGTAAATGCTAAAAAGGAGTGGTCTAAGGACTGATCAATGAGGGACTTCACTTGTGACTGGCCTCTTTGTAGAGGGGGACTCCCCAATTCTAACTTCCTGGGTCCTGTCTGTAAGCAAGTTGGCTATCCACTGGGTGACATATGAGTTTGTACCTGACTTCTTGAGTTTGTCAACAATGCTCAAGTGGGATATTGTGTCAAATGCCTTGGCCAGATCAAGGTAGGTAGTGTGAATGATTTGTTTCCCTCATCCATTGCTTTGGTGTCCTTCTCAAAGAAGTCTACCAGGTTAAGTAGGCATGATCTGTCCTTTACAAAACCAAACTGGGTTGAGTCCAGTGTCTGGAGGTTTACTATATCTCTGTTTATCATCTCCATGATAATTATTTCCATGGCTTTATATATAAAACTAGTGAGACTTATGGATCTATAGTTTCCAGGGTCTGTAGATGGCCCACCTTTGTGCAGAAGGATGACTGTTGCCCTTCTCCATTCATGAGGCATGAAGCTTGTTTGGAGACTACAGTTAAATAGTACTTCCAGGGGCCCTAAAGGGTCATGTTTCATGCTATTTAGAAGGCATCCTAGGATATTGTCTGGGCCCACTGATGCAGTGTTCTTGGTCTTAGAGAGAGCATTAAGGACCTGTTCCTTAGTGATAGTAGGGGGGGGGGGTTATATTTGATGATATTTCCTGAAGGAAGGTTGTGGGGGAGAGAGAAGTAAAGCTGGAGCTGAATTTATCAGCCAGGAGGTTTGCTATATCATCTGGCTCAATATAGGTGACTCCATTTACAATAAGCTCTGCACACAATTGTTTATTGCCTTTGAGGTTGCAGACATAGCTAAAGAATGCTTTGCGGTTGTCTTTGGCCTGGGAGGCAAAACTTAACTCAAATTTGGCTTTGGTAGACTTTATTTGTCCTCTGAGTTGCTTGTTTAGTTTAATGAGAGTGCTTTTATCTTACTGGGTGCTGCACCTCCTAATTTTTACCATGATTTTCTTCCTCCTGTTATACATCTGATTGATTTTGTGATTCTACCAGGCTGGTTTGTTTTTTGAGTTAGTTCTGTATTTCTTCCTGGTGGGTACAGCTGCCTCTACACAGCTATTAACATGCTTGTACAGGGTTTCTGTGAACAGTTCTGCAAAGATAGAAGTGTTTTCAGGGTTTATGGGGGCTTGAAAGTTTGCCAGATTCTCACTTAATAGCAGGAGGTTAGCCTTAGAATAGTTCCTGAATATTTCTGGTTTAGCTGGGGGGTCTAGGTTTTATTTTTACTTCAAAGGAGACCATGAAGTCCACCAGGAAAATGCACAGTAAAACTCATATTTCTTATACAATGGCAAAATGCTCTCATCTGTAATATAAATCTACAGACTTCTTCAGAACCTGTTACTGGACAAATTTATTGACAACAAATTGAAATTATTTTTTAGAACAGTGGATATAGTTTAAAAGAGTCTTTGCATTTTTTGAAACATATTAGTAATATGGATTATGACCAGGATGTGTATTTTGCACCAAGTGACATGCAGAATCTGTTCACTGTTATTGATAAAAACACATCAATGGAATGGTTCTCTGAGGCTATTAGGAGTGATAATAATTTATCTAACATTAATTTTAATGCCAACTAAGCAATTTATGCAATGTGCATTACATAAGTATTTTTATTTTTATTTTGAAGTTGAAATCTTTCATCAAATACACAGAGTTGCTATTAGAGCAGCTTCTGCTCCACTGTATGCAAATATATTACTGGAGTGGAAAAATTAACACTATTAAAAGTAACTGGAAAAATGCAGTCACAAAAAATACCAGTGCTTTGATACTAGGAATAACTCCTAATTTTGTATATAAGCGAGGGATTTTTTTATTTTTGTTTTCCAAGGTACAGCACTAATCTCCGTAGCCTTTCAGTCCATGAGGGGTGTATGCTTGACGGACTTGCTCAGAGTAATACAGTTAAGAAACGAAGGCTGAGGGAATCAAACCTTGTACCATTGTACCACAGGAAACAGTTCATTAATAACCCCTTAATCCTCTAAACCAACTGCCAGACAGGCCTGAATGTAAAAGGTATTTTTATAAAATAAATTTGATTAGAGCAAAAAAAAAGATTAGTCAAGAGAAAATGTATAAATATTGAACATGCTGATATTGTAAGTTTATAAATGAAGCCCCTTAGGTTACAGTACCTACTTACCTGAGAATCTTAGCCTCTCCAGATGTATGTAGTTGTGAAAGTAAATATGCTGTGTATTTGGCCAACTGCCTCTCCCCAATGAAGCCTTTTTTTGTATAGAAAATTGTAGGGCAACTGAATTATAGAATATATAAACATTTACATGGTTTAAAAGGGAGGCTCTGTACAAGTATTCCATTATATGTAATAATTTCTAAAGACTTGAATTTTTATAATGAAAAAAGTAGACATATCACCCAGGGGAAGTTATTGGGAAAATATCCATGAGTATAAGGAATTAAGGTGGACATTATTATTAAATGCTGCATACCCCCAGGTATAAATGATGAGGTAACACTCAGGTATAACTGATGCTCTGTCTATAACTAGTATGCTGAAAATGAGAGCTGCTTAGCTGCAAGATAGAGACTTACAGTATGTCACTATTTAGCAAAATGATTAGTAGAAATATATATATATTTATCTTTCTCCCCTCTCTCTCTATATACATATATATATATATATATATATATATATATATATATATATATATATATATATATATATATATATATATACATATATTATGTAACAGTACAAATATAAATTTGTTTAGAGCAAATTTATTATAAGGTAAATTATATATATATATATATATATATATATATATATATATATATATATATATAATTTTTTTTAATATATTTAGGTAGATAGATATAGTCAATTGATGTTCCCAAGACTGTAGATTATATTTTAAATGTGTCCAGTCAACTGATGTTGCCACGACTGTAGATTATATTTTAAATGTGTGTTTAGTTGAAGGGTAACTAGTTTCTGAAGAGACCTGGTGAAATATATTGATATAGAAAGAATCACTTGATTGTATAATAAATGTGCTTTAACTGTGGATTATCCCGATGATATTTGTTTTTCATGTGCTCATACTCTTTCCTGTCCTGAGTTTAAGGCCTGATTTGACAGTACTGACTGTGTGTTACTTTTGTGGATGCCTAGTAACTACCATTGAGTGCATGAACCACAGAAATACACGAGCAAATGGATCAACTGTTCAACACTTAAATCCCTGCATGCAACCACTTCAGCATCAGGTGATATAGCTGGGTTAAAGTCATCAAGAGGCAAATGAACTGGTGGTCAGACCAAAGAATAGGTTTCATATTAAAGGCTGAGTTGGCAAGCTGGAAAACAAAGACAAGAGTGGACCTAATCTAGGAAAGCCCAGACCCCATTATAATGTATAGGAATTTACTGACAGAGATGCAGACTCACTACTGGCCCACATGTTGAAGTTGCCCAAAATTAACCATTTTGGGACACTCAACACTGAATTAGTAAAGAAGTTTATAAATTCTTGAAGGAGCTTCCTAGTACTCCTACGTTCAGAGTAGTCACCAGCTACAAATCCTATTCCTGCCTCCAGTTCTGGCAATCCAAGAGTAGAAGACAAAACTCCACTGTTCTGATGCCACAAGATAAATAGCAACATTTTAATTTATTCAGGTCTCTGTGCTGAATGCCATGCCACCATTATTTTAAGGCACAACAAAATGCTTGGATTGTTGCAGACAGGTCTGGCGTTTAAATAAAAATCCTGTAGGGACACCAGAGGAGACCAGGTCACCGATACCTGGCCTGTCTCAATGTCATGTTTAACTGATCTTTTCCCCTTGGACAGTTTGTGATCATTGAAAGGTGTTAAGTTGCCCAGTACTCCAGTGCTCCCTCCCCATGTGTTTTCAATGTATAGTATTGACAACAGATGTAAAAGGTATCGATTGGTAATTTAGAATGGCAAAGGGAGTGAAGTATGAAACAACGAAACAATGATACGATCCATGTAAGACCAAACATGTTAAAGCCAAACAACAGTGCTAAGATAGCATCTACAGTAAGATAGCAATAATAAAGACACTCTTCCTTTCAATCTCAGTAGTCCTTTATATCCCCTCCCCATCTTTACTGCTTTGTCTCCATAGCTATCTGATGCATTTTTGGTTAATGGAACAAATGAAAATCATCTTTATTGCAAATTCTCAAGAAGAATAGAATTGCATTTCCTTTCAAATGACAGAATGTCTTTCTCACAAAATACATTAAATATCAATGCTAGAATTAAATACATACTGAATTCCTTGTATTTTTATATAAAAAGGGCAGGCCTAGAACTTTCTACTAGTTGTATAGGATTTGCAAAGCAAACTTTATGCTATGGGAAATGTGTGTGTATGACTGGGTGTGTGTGTGTGTGTGTGTGTGTGTGTGTGTGTGTGTGTGTGTGTGTGTGTGTGTGTGTGTGTGTGTGTGTGTGTGTGTGTGTGTGTGTGCATCTTTGTCTTACTGAGTATGTATGTGCCAGCATGTATGCATATGTGCGCACATTTATGCATGTACATATGTGTATGCATGTATATGTTGCAACAGCTCTTGCTTTTATTATTTTTCTGCTTTGCATATCTTTTTATTAGCAACTTATTTTGAATTAATTTCTTGAAATCCAGAGGTGGTTTTCAATACTTCATATTTTATATCTGTGATTGTAAAGTAGCTTAATTTATATTTATGTGTACTGTCAGGGAAGAGCAGTGTTGCATATGGCATAGTACTGTTGGATGTTTCATGTATGAAGACTTCATTTTGAGACATTCTTATAAAGAGGAAGTTAGAATTAGGAGTATAATACCGCAGCACTCTTCTTTCTTCTGCAGCCCTTGTTTTTAAAGAACTCATCTGAATTAAGCTGCGTCTTTTGTAGGTATTATTTTCTTTCATAAATTGCAAGCTGTCTTTCTAAATCATGCAGAACTGAAGAAGTACCCCTGTTCTGAATCTCTGCTTGTGTGACATCTGTAGTCAGCCTTTATATACCATCACGTTATCCCTCATTGATATTGCCCATCATTTGCTTTGCTAATTGTCAATAACTACTTAGCCTGAGCAGAAATAACAAGAGACCTTTAAGTATAGCAGGCATGCAAGTTGACTTCTTATACGAGTGGGAAGCATATTTCTTTTTTTGTATTTCATAAAAAACAATTATTTACTTTCTTGTGTTTTACCTTTCTTGCAATATTATACTAGAAACATCCATTCTTCAGATGAGTCTTTGTTGATGGTCACTTGAGTGGAGGTAAAGGATCCAACAGCACTTATCAAAAAGTGGTGGGAGTTCTCAGTACCTATTTAAATTTCCCATAGTCAATATGAATACAACCTTGCGACTCCTCTGGAAAGAAGTTATTGGTTTAGTGGGACTAGCCCAGTCACAAAATGTATATAAATAAAATAAATATATTTTGTATTATTTGTTTTCAAATGTAAACTTCTTCTGTGGACCTATGTTTTGTCTTACTTAGAAAACCTGTGGTTTGCAACTAACCAACATAATGTTTACCACTCCGTAGTTCCAGCAGTTGTCTGTGTCATATCTCAGCAATGAGTCAATCAGGTGTTAGCAAGGGATTTAAGACATTTCTCAGAAACAGTCCCCCATAATTACTATTGTACTGTTACACAATCCAACCACTGCTTTTTCATGCATCTTTACCTACATGGGTCATTACTTTGTGAGCAGGTTATGTGATTATTTCTAATAATCTGCATTACTCATTTTATTTAAGAGATGCTTTTAAAGGAATTATGAAGTAGTATGTATTAAAACTATCATTTCTAAATAATATCTTAGTGTGGTGTGTGTTATTCGGTTTATGCATATTTTGTTTGTTTTCATAACAAGGTCATGACTGAAAAGAGACCCTCATGGTCCAGTTCACCAACCTTTGAAATATAATAAATATATTAAGTAAATTATCTATTTGCATGGGAAAAAAACTGTTTATTCACTATAACGACAAATGCAGACTTACAGGAAAAATCTGATCCAAAGTATTTATGTGCTAGTGTGTCTGGAAAGAAGTCATCATTTTTTGTATTCATTTTTCATTTGGAAACTCCTCAAACATATAATAATCCCAACAACTAAAGTACTTGCCTAAGCATAGCAGTAAAAGTCTCGGATCCTATCATCTATTTACATCTGCATGATACATTGGTAGGATGGAGATTCTAATACAAAGCAAAAACATCTCATACACCTAAACCACCGCATGCTTTCTGATTTCACTCGATCATGTTGCAAACTGTTCTTCACTCTTCTCCTTCTCTCACATACACACAACACACACACACAATTGTGCAAAGTGAAAGCAGCACCTTAGATTTCATTTTGATTTGGAATAAATAAAAACTTGATTGTTTTAATCTCATAAATCCATTGTCTTTTTTAATACAAAATGCAGTAGTACTAATTCAAAAAAGCCAGCAATATTCGATGCATTCTCAGTTCTGAGAAATGCAACTAGTGCGTAGACTGTACAGCAGGGACTTCTTTGCAGCTGGTGCTGATATAATAAAACGAGAGCCAATGTGAAATGTTGCATGGTAGCCGGGGGGGGTTAACAAACTTAGTCTAGGGTCATTGGTCTAAAAAATAATGTAAGTGATACAATTAATGCATGTATTGTAATATGCAGAAATCCAAATACAGCATCACAAAAAAAAAATAGTTTTAGAAAATTAGAAAATGCATAGATTTCTACCAAAATATTTTCACTAAATATGTAAGGACTCATAAAATATAAATAAACCTTAGGAATGATTTGCTGTTTCAGTCAATGGTCTGGTGAGATGTACATACTACTAACAAAGAAATGATTTATGTGCTATAAATTTCATATCCTATTTGCATCTATTTGTGTATTGATGTACAAACAATACAGCAACAATAGTAAGTATGGAACACACAGCGACATTTTGCTACACATAGAACACTGTGTATTATTACATCTCCTGTGTTTGTTACTGGGTTTGCACAGTTCTATACGTAACCCTATTTCACACAGTGTACTTAAAATTAGCTTGTATTGTTACAATAAAGAGGTTGATTACATCCATATAATGCATCTAAATAAAATGAAATTTTAATTTTCTGAAGTACAAAGCACTGTAGAAAAACTCAATAAATTGATCTACCTTTATTTTAGCATTTTCCTCTGTAATGTTTGTTATGTAACTCCATAACGCTTTGTTATATTCATAAATGAGAATTTCAGCTTCTCTGTTGAATTGTTTCAAGAACTGTTCTGCATCGCTTATACGAGTTCCATGACCAAAGGCAGTATTAAACAAAATAAAGATAAAAGTCAAAGGGACCAACATATCATCTGAATATTGTAGACACCAGCTATAGCAGAAACATCTAGAGTGACAAGCAAGTCAGATAATTTGATTTTAAATGCAAGTGGACTTTGAACTACTAAACAAATGTAGCAGAATAACTCCTGATCTGTTTATTATTCATGGATTAAAAACACACTTTGGTTAATCATGAAATGTCGACTTCATTTTGTTAAGTTTACAAGCCATTGCAAAAATAGCCAGTTGCTACAACATTTTGTAAGACCTGTTTTACCTTAGCCTGTCACTTATTTCACACTGCTGCAAAATTGTAATTTAATTCTAAATTCAGTAGAAATAAACATTTACAATAAACGTTACTATCCAGATATTCATGCTACTGGTCAATGTATTTACACATTTAGATTTTACAAGCAAGTACTTTATTGGCCACTTTTGAACAAGAATGCTAAATGCCCATGCAAAAACGTTTGGTGCTATTCATAAACATTGTGTACCATGGAGTAAGGCTGGAACACATTAGAATTGAATACCAAAGCCTTATGCAATTCAAATAAATAGGCACTAAGATCACCAGCATAATTTTTTTCCTATCATTCAATGAAAATTTTTTTTTTTGCACTTCTTTCAGCACTAATCATATCAGCATTAAAGAAGGAATTAGTGTTGTCAGAAGATTAACACCATCTGGAGGTACACATTTGAAGCCCATTAAGTTAGAACTAACAAGCACGGTACTAGCTAAGGATAGGCTAGAACCAGCCAACTAACTTACAGGCTTTGAACTAAGTAACTGAAAAAGGTGTAACACTTGTGATTGGACCAATTGAGTCTATATCGTATTGTCAAATACTCACAATCTCGAACGGCCAAAACATCAAAAGTGCCGTTCATCAAAACTGTTTCGCTAATTATATATACCAACTCCGAGATCGCACTACAGTGAGACTCACTCCTCCAAGAAAAGGAAACCAGTCTGGTGGATCCCTGCCGTAAACAAGCTATACAATAGAAGGAGGAAACTAGTATAGAAAAGAGTAAAATCCCAAGAAGGGAAGACATCCCTGATCAGTATCAGCAAGAAACTACAATCCCTCATAAAATCATCTAAGGCGAGCTTCAAAAGAAAAATTGCCAAGGGCTCCAAAGATAACCACAAGGCATTCTTTAGCTATGTCAAGAATCTAAGTGGCAATTCTCAGATCTGCTCAGAGTTAGTGCAGAATGGCACAAAATACACTGAACCGACAGATATCGCCAACATCCTGGCAGACAGGTTCAGTGCAAACTTCACCCCCCTCTCACCCCAAAAGGGCCCATAACCATACCAGAAGAATGTAGTGCCCCTGAAATCACAGACACTCAGGTTAAAACAGCCCTCTCCAAAGCCAAAAACACAGCATCAATGGGACTGGACAGTGTCCCAGGCTGTGTCCTACATGAGCTCAAGGATGAACTAACCCCTCACCTAAACACACTGTTCAGACTCAGCCACGACACAGGCTACATACCAATAGAGTGGTGCACAGCAATGGTTATTCTGCTCCACAAAGGTGGTGCTACAACAGACCCTGGGAACTATCATCCTATAAGCCTGACTAACTTGGTCTGCAAGGCTATGGATCGCATCATCATGGATCTCATTAACAGAGACATTGGGAACCTTCAAACACTGGACCCTACCCAGTTCAACTTTGTCAAGGGCAGATCATGCCTCCTAAACCTGGTGGACGTCTTTGAGACAGTTACCAAGGCTATAGATGAGGGAAAGGTGGTCCACACAGCCTACCTAGACCTCGCAAAGGCCTTTGACACCATTCCCTATTCTGGTATTATAGACAAGCTCACCAACCTGAACTTAAACCCCTACGTCACGAAATGGGTTGACATCTGGCTCACTGACAGAACCCACATAGTAAGAGTTGCGGGAGCTAGGTCTGACTATAAATCAGTTACAAGTGGCATTCCCCAGGGCTCAGTCCTAGGACCCCTCCTTTCGGCATATACTTCTCAGAGGTACAGGCAAGCACAGGAGGACTATGGCTGGCCAAGTTTGCAGACGACTGCAAACTAGGGGCTATAACTGACTCCCTGGCTGACACAGACATCCTCCAAAAGGGTCTCACTGAGACAGATACCTGGTGTCAAAACCATGGCCTCAAGCTAAATGCCAAAAAGTGCATAGTCATCCCCTTTGGAAAAAACGAAGTACCCACAAACTACCACATAAGTGGTAGTCCCCTAAACATGGAAGATGTAATAAGGTATCTGGGGACCCAAGTAGATAGTAATCTCACCTTTGATAATAACATTGCCAAAGTGGTTAGAAAATCCTTCTATGTGGCCCACCTAATCAAAAAAGGGTTTGCATCCAGAACAAAAGAGGTCATTGTGCCCTTCTACTCATCATTCATCAGACCTATCATAGAGTACAATGCCCCATTTGGGATATACCTTACAAGACACCTGCAACAGCTGGAAAGACCACAGAAGTACCTCACCAAGAGAATCACTGGCCTCAAACAGATGCCCTATGCAGCTCAACTGTAGAAACTCCAGCTGTACTCAGTTGCATGCCGCCTACTCAGAGGTGATCTCTGCTTGACATACAAGGCCATGTCCAACCCAGAATTGATGGACATGCTCCACCTAAAGAAAACCATATCCCCTTGAGCCACACACTCTAGGGATCTAAACCTCACCACAACAATAAATAGGACGTACTGGAGGGATTTATTCCTGTCCCAGAGACTTCCCATGCTTTGGAACAAGATTTCAATCTACATTAGGCAGAGCTCCTTGCTAACACTCTTCAAGAGAAACCTTGAAGAGTGGATGGGAAACAGAAAGTTTACCCTGGGGATCACTCCAATGGCTCTGCTGGACAGAGGCACAGGGAACTAATCTAAGGGGGCATCGAAAGCCAACACATTCTGGCTAGGCTTATAAATGCCTTTGGGCAGATAGCCTGGTACCTACCTATGAACCTATGAAAGGGCAAAGTTACTGATCCTCACTGTACCGCGATCCCACAAGAACAGTTTCAATGTACGGCACTTTCAATGTTTTGGCCATTCGAGATTGTAAGTATTCGATAATGTGATAGGAACCTGACCAATCTTTCCTTACAGCGTATAGGTTTTTCACCTACCAGAGCTGTGTAGC
>NC_056736.1:416071279-416156279 GCF_019279795.1 Protopterus annectens | reverse complement strand
AACTGCTGTCCAGGACCAAGAAGGAGCAGGTGCCTAACTGGAAGCAATCTCTCCTTTGTCTGAACAAGCAAATAAGAGCAAAATCCTCAAAAGCAAACTTTGAGACCAAACTGGCCACATCTACTAAAGACAATCACAAGGCTTTCTTCGGATATGTTTGCAATCTCAAGGGAAGCACCCAGATCTGTTCATAACTGGTGGTCAAGGACACCACATACACTAACGCTGTAGATATAGCCAACCTGCTGGCTAACAAGTTCAGTGAAAACTTCACCTCTCTTTCCCCTCCATCAGTAAATCAGGACATTCCCCAGCACCTGCCCCCAACACCTTATCTCTAGGGAGCAAGTCATCACTGCTCTCTCAAAGGCAAAAAATGCAGCCTCCATGGGACCAGATAAAATCACAGGCTGTATCCTACATGAACTCAGACAAGAACTTGCAGCACCATTAGACACCCTATTCAACCAAAGCCTGAGTACTAGCTTCATCCCAGCCGAGTGGAGGACAGTCACTGTCATCCCTTTGCACAAAGGTGGAGTGCCCACCAATCCAGGAAATTATAGACCATTCAGCCTAACTAGCCTGATCTGCGAGATCATGGAGCAGATTATCATGGACCTCATTAACAAGGACATTAGCAACCTCCAAACACTTAATACTTCATCAGGAGGAGGTCATACCTGTTAAATTTGGTCAACTTATTTGAGACAGTCACCAAAGCCATGGACAAGGGGAAGACCACCTACCTTGACTTGGTTAAAGCCTACGATACTATTCCCCACTCAGGCATAATAGATAAACTCTCACAACTAGGCATCAATCCATATGTTACCAGATTGGTAGCAAACTGGCTCACTAATAGAACCCACCTAGTCAAAATAGGGGAAGCCACTTCAAGCAATTTACCCGTAATGAGTGGTGTACCCCAGGGATTGGTCTTGGGGCCTTTGTTGTTTGGGATATACTTTTCTGAGGTGCAAGCCAAAACCAGTGAGCTATGGCTGACTAGTTTGCAGATGATGAGGGTCTCACCCAAAAATATGGCTGGTGTCAGAAACATGGCCTCAAACTGAATGCTAAAAATGCATTATCATCCCCTTTGGGGAGAATGACATCCCCACAAATTATCACATTAATAACAAGGTGCTAAACAAGTAATCAGTCATGAGGGACTTGGGCACCCAGGTTGATAGCAAACTGACTTTTCACTACCATATTGCCTCCATTGTATGGAATGCTTTCTACATGGCCTACCTCATTAGTAAGGGTATCTTATCCAGGGGCGGGGTAGCCATAACATCCCTGTATTCTTCCCTTATAAAACCCATTATTGAGTACAATGCCTCTTTCGGCATGTACCTCACAAAGCACATGCAGCAGCTGGACAGACCACAGAGGCTCCTCACCAGGAGTATCCAGGTCCTCCAAGATCTACCCTACACAGATAGGCTAAAGTCCCTGTCCCTCTACTCAGTCTCCTACAGACTCCTCATAGGTGACCTCTGTATGGCATACAAAGCATTCTGAGACCCTGCCTTGATGGGACTGTTCCATATCTGCAAGTCAAACTCCACTCAAGTAACCAGTATGCAACCTCAACCTGGTCTGTGACATCAATAGGACTTGTTGACAGGACAGATTTGTGTCCAACAGACTCCCCCTTCTGTGGAATATACTCCCACTACATGTCATATAGACTACCTCATTGATGCTTTTTAAGTGCAACCTGGATAACTGGATGGGGAACAGAAAATACACCCCTAGGATTCCACATGTGTCCCTGCTGGACAGGGGCATCAGGTGCTGACTTGTCAGAAGATGGGCTAAATTCTTGGTTAGGCTTCTAAGGGCCTCAGGGCCAATAGCCTCCCTAGTAACTTCCTATGATTCTATGATCCTATGAGTATTTTACAGATTGCCACTGTCCATAAGGGGCACAGGCATTACCCCAGATTTGAATTTGCAATTCTTCATCCATGGATCCAAACCGCATTTGAAGATGGCCAGGGAAGGGCTCTGCTTAATGTGAATTGGAAGCCTGTTCCAAACAAGGAGCCATCTTTGAGACACATATCTGTCTCTCCAGCATGTTTTGTTTGAGTCACTGACTAAGTTTAGTTCCCTATAGTGGGTGATCGTACTGTTTGACTTGTGGATGTGTATTAGCTCCATAAGGGCTGGATTTGTGTAGGTCAGGCATAGATCACAAGTTAATAGTCAGTAGAAGACAGAGTAAAGGGATAGGGCTATTAGTCTATCAGCATAAGACATGTTGTTTATTCCCTGTATTTTCTTTATGAGGAATCTCTGAGGTTACTCCAGCTGCTGTAAGTGCCTAGTCTAGTACATGCCAATTGGTGCATTGCACTTGATTATTGGTTTAATGAGGGCTGAGTACAGTTGGATTATAATTTCATTGGATCTGGTTGTCATATCTTTACTTATAAGTTGTGCCACATAGCAGGACTTCCTCACCACTGTGGACACAGAGCAGACAAAGTTGCGGCTACTATCTATCTTTATACCTAGATCTTTCACCTCTAAGTCTATTCTTAGGGATGTGCCATTGATGATCTTGATGTGATCAAACAAGTGCTTTCGTAACTGCTTAGAATATATCAGAACCTTTTGTAACACATTTGGGAACTTGGATGGTGCAGTGGTGTAGTGGTGCAGCAGTTAAAGTTGTTGCCTCACAGCAAGAGGTTTTCTGGTTCAGTTCTCAGCTAGGATGCCTTCTGTGTGGAGTCTGCATGTCATTCTTGTGTTTGTGTGGATTTGCTCTGGTTTCCTCCCACGTTCTAAAGACATGCATCTGGAGCATTTCTGTCTGGGCCTCTGCTGAAAATTGGTTCATTCCAAGTTGGACTTTCCCAGTTAACAAATGTTAAATAAAACTTAACAACATATTCTGATCTGTGACAAGATTAAATTATCTGTGAATTGTTCTGGTTACATATGCAATTGTGTGAGTGTTCCAAACATTAATATTACGCCGGTTCTGAAATAAAGGGCTTAGATCTCTTAGTCATTGCTGAAATCCTATGGAAAACTGGTAGAAACACCTAAGCTCCTCCAGCAAAGCAACTTACAGCACAAGGAAGCAAAGGCTGGTATTGTATCGAACGACCAAAAAACATCTAATTTAAATCTATAAAACAGGAAATGAAACACTTGAATAAATCCAGCAATACTTTAATAGAATGATCTAGATAGTAACATCATAAACAATGATTTTACTATCCAATTTATATTATTTTTTTGATTAGAATCAGCATTTCTTAAACTTGTATTTTAACTTCATAAATTCATTCTTCCACAACTTCTTTTATATCGTCAAACCTTTACTGTGAGATATTCATAACAATTATATCATCAATATTCCCTAAGGTTTTGTAAATCTTTTTTTTCATCATTTCTCTATACCTTTTGTTATATGTCCATTTACATATCTGCTTTAAACCATTTATTTAGAACCTGGAAAGAATTTCCACTCTGTTTTCTTTTACCCTGGAACAGTATCAACCCTTCCTTTATTTATACATACACCTATTCAATTTTTCCAATGAAATATCCTTAATGTAATTCTTTCTTAAACTTTGTAAAATGCTTCTGATACCCTAGTTAACCTTTTTACAGAGATGTCTCAGTATAATATTCCTATATATAGGCCTTAGTTGTTTTCAAAATGAAAAACTTGTCTGTCACAACTTTTCTGGGAACATCATATAATTCCTATATGATGTGCTATGGGTTTTTTATCTGTTTACATAAAAAGCATTAAGTTATTCTTTTTTCCTTTCACCATACAATTCATCTGAACTAATTGCTGTCTTATTTCAACCTTTTATAACTCATGCATTTGTCTTTTTAAAATGTCTGTCATTCTCACTTCTTATTCCACCTCCAAATTCATTATATATTTTGTCATGTACCACTTTTCTAATATAATACCAATCCTTTTCAATTTCTTTTGATAGCTTTATTAACATTTATATTGTAACAACCTTTCAGCCCAGATTGTATAATACATTCCTATACCTAAATGTTCTTGAAATAAAGTATGTCTCAAGTTCAGCATAACCTGTAAAGTACTCCAGATCCCAGTGAGTCTTTCTACTCTTTTCCCTATTTTTATAGTAGAACTACTTTCCCCAAATACTGGTCTGATCACTACATGATAGGAAAAACCCTATAAATTCACTTTATTCCTTGTATTTATTTACTGCAGATAACATGAACAATTTTTGTTGTTAACTGTCATCTTGTATATGTAAATGAGCATCCTTTAACTAATAGTAAATTAAGGTTTCTTAAAATATCCTGTCCATATTGACTGTCTTTGCCAATTTTCCTTTTCTACCTCTTGGATCAATGTTCATATTACCTATAAGAATAATCCCCCGGATTCCCTATCCTTCCATGCTGGACTAGCTTAGTCCTGCATGAAAGCGGCCGTTTAGGAGGAGGACGGCAACGCGCCATGCATATTAATGAAGAGGTGCTGCCTGAGCTCCTAATCTTACATGGAGTATGTAAGAATGCAGGGGGCATATCTGAGAGCAGAGCTCTCAGAATACACACACCCCTGCAATAAAGAACAGCAGATAAGTCATAAAAGAGAAGAATGAGCAAGACCACTCATAGGTGTACGCATACCCCCAGCAACATCCCCCCACATGTACAAGAGCAATAGTTGAAACAACAAATATAAAGATTTTTTTTTTTTTTTTTTTTTTTTTATGAAACAGATTAAATTTAACCGTAGGTGCGCGGGTTTGCCCATTGCTTAGCTATGGTTAATGCAGCTTAAATGGCAGAACAGGATAAAAAGCAAGATATATGCAAATGAAGCAGTACCGCAATAGTGCAGTGGGCAGAGCATTCACCTTATGAGTAGTCATTCCAGGTTCGAGTCCCACTGCAGTACATTCTATTTTCCATGTCAAACCACTTTATGACCAATATTTTTAGTTGCATAACCTACTAAATAACATATATTTGTGAAATGGAGTACTGCATTAAATGGAGATGTGAGGTGTCAGTGTCATAATGTTGCAAAGTCCACAGATAATACATGTGCCCTATACAGTATATGTACACAAGAATCAGGGATACAAATGGAAAGTAAAATGTGTAATGAATGATAACTCCATACAGCTTCCAAATCCCCCACCTTCCCAAGAACCATTAGAAATTACTGTCTAAATTAGTGCAGTGGTAAGCAGGAGTAAGCACTAGTAAGCAAGTATAAGCACTATTAAGCAGTTGTAAGCAGGAGTAAGCATATGTAAGCACTAGTAAGCGGGTTTAAGCCCGTTTGCATGGGGATAAGCAGTGTGCACACAGGTTAAGAACTATTGAAGCTAACTCTCTGTAAGCATATTTAACCAAAGGTTAGCATAGCTTACCCTCATGCAATCCTACGCAAACCCGCTTACAAGTGCTTAAAAGTGCCTTAATCACTCTGTATGCAACAGCCGCTGCTCTGGCCAGAAACAAATTAAACAGCATTTGCAGGACTTGAACCCAAGATCCTGTACACTGTCATCATGGTAGTTAACCACTAAGCCATCACAGCACACAGTAAGACTGAGGTATCACCAAACAAATCCTCACTATAGAAAAATCAAACTGAACATGTGAAAGGAATCGATATACAGTCTTATGTTCTATAACCTACTACATAGCATAAATATGTGAACTGGAGTACTGAAGTAAGCCCAGATGTGAGGTGTAATTGTAATAGAGTGTTGAAGTCCCTTATTAAACACAAGGAACCCATACAGTGTACATACACATGAATCATGGATATCAGACATATATACAACATGTAATGAATAATAAATCAATGACAAAAAGCAAATATAATGCAAAGCAAATATTAAGCAATGCTAAGCATTGCACAGGCCAGGTTAGTAGGTGTAAGCAATGTGTAGGATAGCTAACTCAATTTGCCCAATGGTATACCCCTTTAAACCATCCCAACCTTAGGTAATCAGGTTTGCCCATAGCTTAGCCTTTTCAAAACCACCCAATCACAGCAAAGTGCGGGAAATCAGCCCTATTTAAACCCAACAGGTGGGAATACATCTCATAACTGGTTGTATCTTCCCCTTGCAGGCACCATGTCTGGAATGGGAGAAGGAGTGCGCTTTCGGGTGCAGCTTTGGGGCATCCAGGAGTCCAGAGTCATGGCAGGACTCCTTGTCAAAGACCATGAGCAGAGACTGCTGCAGAGCCAGTACCAGGGTTCCCAATAAAAAGCAGAAGCCTGGGACCATCTCGCCCGTGAATTCATCAGTGCCACTGGTATACCCCAAACTGGTGAGCAGGTCAGGCATCTCTATGCCGACCTGAAGGGGCAAAAGGGGGACTTCTTGGATGAGTGGATCCAAGAGGCTAGGAGGACAGGGGAGGTCCCAGTAGTGTGTAAGTATCACTCCACTACCTGTTTAATAATAGCCAGCTCATGTATAGTATGGATAGGTATGGCTAAATATTCCTCTTATGTCCTTCACAGCGGCAAGTGAGCAGGCTGTGAACCAGGAGGCCCATGGCTGTCGCTTGGAGAGGTTGCGACGTGAGACAGGTTAGTAATAGTCTTGCATGTACTGTCATAGGAAATAAATCTAACTGTATTAGTAAGTCAATTGCCTCTATAAAACCTATATTGTTTAAGGCAAGTACTGCAATACACCAGAAAATATGGCAGGAAGAGTCTCATATAGGTTGCACGTAAATAAAAGCATAATAGCCTGGCAATGAAGGTCTAACTGCTGTACTGCATGTGTTTGCTCTGGTATCATATGGTAATGTAGATTTGCAATCACTTAATAGTACTTAGGTTCATAGGTTCATAGGTTGGTACTAGGCTATCAGCCCTAGGGCCCATACAAGCCTAGCCATAACAATTCCCTGGCTATTTCTTCCCACACTATTTACTTCCCTGGACCCCTGTCTAGCAGGGTGACTGACATGATCCCCGGGGGGAATTTCCTTTCTCCCATCCAATCATCAAGGTTCCTTTTGAAGAGGGCCAAAGAGGCACTCTGCTTGACATGTATGGGTAATCTATTTCAGAGTCTGGGGGGTCTCTGGGTCAGGAACCTATCCCTCCAGCATGTTTTGTTTATTGTGATGACAAGGTTTAGATCCCTGGTGCGTGCGGCTCTGAGAGATTGGGATTTCTTTAAGTGCAGCATGTCCAACAGCTCTGGGTTTGACATGGCCTTGTATGTTAAGCAGAGATTGCCTCTGAGTAGACGAAATGTGACAGAGTATAGCTGGAGTTTTTTAAGGCGGTCAGTGTAGGGCATCTGCTTTAGGCCTGTGATTCTTTTAGTGAGGTATTTCTGTGGCCTTTCCAGTTGTTGCAGATGTCTTGAGAGGTACATACCATGTATTCTATAATGGGTCTAATGAGGAATGAGTACAGTGGGACAATGACCTCCTTTTTTCCGGATGAAAAGCCCTTAGTGATGAGGTGTGCCACATAGAAGGATTTCCTGACTGTTGTGACGATGTGGTTATTGAAGGTGAGACCACTGTCCAACTGTGTCCCTAAGTCTCTTATCACACTTTTGGTGTTTAGTGTACTGCCACCTATATGGTAATTCACGGGTACATGTTTTTTCCCAAAGGGGATAACTATACATTTCTTGGCATTGAGCTTGAGCCCATGGCTCTGGCACCAAGCATCTGTTTCTGTAAGGCCCTTTTGTAGAGTATCCACATCATTTGGGGATTCAATAATGGCTCCCAGTTTGCAGTCATCTGCAAACTTTGTTAGCCAGAGTCCCTTAGTATTGGCCTGTACTTCAGAGAAGTAGATGCCAAACAAGAGCAGTCCCAGGACTAAACCCTGAGGTACTCCACTTGTCACTTGTCTGGAGCTGGATTTGGAGTCGGCTACTTTTACAGTGTGGGTTCTATCAGTAAGCCAGTTAGCAACCCATTGGGTGATGTAGGGATTAATGCCCAGCTTAGTAAGTTTATCTATGATTCCAGAGTGGGGGATGGTGTCAAAGTCCTTGGCAAGGTCTAGATAGGCTGTGTGATCCACCTTACCCTTGTCCATGACTCTGGAGACTGATTTAAAGAAGTCAATCAGGTTCAGGAGACAAGATTGGCCCTTCACAAACCCAAACTGGGTGGGGTCCAGTGTTTGAAGGTTGCCAATGTCTTTGTTTATAAGTTCCATGATAATACGCTCCATGGCTTTGCAGATAAGGCTTGTCAGACTGATGGGATGGTAGTTTCCGGGATCCAAGGTGGATCCCCCCTTGTGGCGTGGGATAACTGCAGCTCTGCGCCACTCAGTGGGCATGAAACCTGAGGTGAGGCTATGATTAAACATGACACTTAGGTGAGGTGCCAGTTCATATTGTAGTTCATGTAGTACACAGCCCAGGATGTCATCTGGTCCCATGGATGCTGTATTCTTAGCTTTGGAGAGTGCATTTTTTACCTGTGTGGCCGTTATTACCGGAATTTGGCAGTCTTCCGGTATTGAGATGGGCCATTTGGGGGGGTGAGAGGGGGGTGAAGTTGGCACTGAATCGATCTGCCAGGATATTGGCAATATCCTTGGGATCAGTATATTTAATGCCATTCTGTTTTAGCTCAGAGCAGATATGAGCATTGCCATTTAGATTATTGACATAGTTATAGAATGCCTTGTGGTTGTCTTTGGAATCTTTGGCAATTTTATTTTCGTAACTAGCTTTGGAGGATTTTATGGGGGATCTCAGTTTCTTACTGAGGCTGGTAAGGGAGTTTTTTGCATCCTGGGATTTTCCTCTTTTCTGCAACAGTTTCTTCCTTTTGTTGTAAAGTTTGTTTATGTCAGGGGATCACCAGATTGGCTTCCTTTTTTTGGATGAGAGCATCTTGGTTCTATTTGGGATGACACGATTCATGCATGAGTGGATGTGCTCGTACAGTGCCTTAGTGTAGGATTCAGCAGTTGAACTTTCAGTTTCTGTCTGCATGGGTGTCATGAAGTTTGTCACTTCTAACTTGAGTAGCATGAAGTTGGCTTTGGAGAAGTTTTTTATGGAAGTTTCCTTACTGGGGGGGTGGGGTGGGATGTGGATTTTAAGGGTGATTAGCTTATGGTTAGACCTGACTAATGAGGGGGTGACCATAGGTGTGGAGCATCGATTTCCCATGTTGGTAATGACCAGGTCTAGGATATTGGAGCCCCTGGTGGGACTATGAATTATTTGATCCAGGGCATTGGAATTTATGAATTCCAAGAACCGTTGGGTAAAGGTGTTGATACATGAGTAGTTTTCCCAGTTAATGGCAGGGTACTTAAAATCACCCAGTATCAGGGTGTTTGGTTCTATCTTAATATTTTCCAGTATGTTTAGAAAGGTGTAGTGAGAATCTTGGGGCATGGTGGGGGATCTGTAGCAATTTACAATTTGTATTGCAGTCTTACCTAGTGTTAGTTGCACCTGGAGAATTTCAGACGCATTGTGTTGGGCAACTAGCCTGGTGGTGTGAATATCCTTGGGGAATATTGACACTCCTCCACCTTTAGTGTTTCAGTCCTGGTTTGGTGGCCGAAAAGTGTGGTAAGAGTTGTAGCCTGGTATTGCGGGGGTGCTCTCTGGAGCCTTGAACCAGGTCTCAGTTACTGCATAGATATCGATGTTCTCCATTTTTAGGAGTGCCTCGAAAGAGTGCATTTTGAGGTTTAGACTTCTAGCATTGAGTAGCATTACCTTCAGATTTTGCATGCTTGTACCTGTTATGGTGGTGGTTTTGTCCTTTGAACTTTGCCTAAAAAAGGCACTATAGGGGTGGCAAGAGCCTTAACCAGTAATCTGAATCCCAGGGGCGACAGGCACAGACCATCTCTGGCAAAGCATCATGGTCTGTCGATCATGTTATCCCAGGCAGACAGATACTGGATCCCCTTTGAATGACACCAGAAGCTTAGCCAATTATTGAAGTCAATCATTTTGTCCTTATACTGTGGTATCATTCTGGGTGAGGGCAGGATGCTATTCAGGGCTAGGGTCATACCTGCCTGGGCCACATGATCCGAGAGCTCTTCCATGTCTCTTTTCATGTAGTCCAGGGGGGTACGTCTGTTGTATTAAGCGCTGTTACCCACACTGTGCAACATAAATAAAAAATGTGTAGGAATGTCTGTATATGACTGGTGTAATCCCCAGAGGTCAGCTAGTACAACTGGGAGAGACATAGACAAAAAGAGAAAAGACGGACAACAAAATCCAAATAGCACACATAACTGAGATGTGAACTGCTGTATTTTTAGCACACACAGCTATGGTTCAAATCCTGGGAGTGGTAGTGGTGTGCATACAGAATCATACCCAACAACTGTACAGATACGTCCAGAATGTCCAGTAAATTGGCCCATATCTGCTGCCTGTCACTGTGTCCCCCTGAGAAATCAGTGGGATGATCCCAGACGTATAGGCTGCAAACAACAAATACAACTGATTGTCACACATCTATAAGAACAAACCTGTCACTCTAGCAACTCCCCAAACTGTTATGAGAGTAATAAGTCAAGTATGTCCCATCTACACCCCCATGTTGTCAAGCTGTGACCAGAGTGTGTACAGTAACAGAATGAGATGTAAGTGCATAATACTAATGTAAAACCAGTACTTTGTGTGGCAACAGTCAGGTAGTGCTAACAAACATTGCTCCCACAGGTCCATCAGATATGAACACTGTGCCCAGAAATAAAAGAGTGACACCCTGTATTGGTACTGTTTACTTTGGTATTGTATGGCATTGTTAGTGTTGCAGTTGCTCTGAATAATAAGGTATTACTCATCACTGTCACTCACACTCTGCTACATAATATAACTGTCTAGGAAATCCTGTATAAGAGTGATGTAATACAAGGTCAGAATGTAAAACCACAGGAGAATTATACACATAAATCAGATAAGAGATGTGCAGCAATAACCATATAGCACACACAACTGTGATGGACAGTGTTTTAGTGTTGGCAGACACAGCCAAGGTCTAAGTCCTGGGAGTGGAAGTAGGCTACATACAGAATCACACCCCACAACTGTACAGATATGTCCAGAATGTCCAATATATTGGTTCATATCTGCTGCCTGTCACCCTGTCTCCCTGGGAAATCAGTGGGGAGATCCCAGATGTTTAGGCAGCAAACAGGAAATGCAACTGATTATCACACATCTATAAAAACAAACCTGTCACACTAGCAACTCCTCAAAATGTTATGAGAGTCTTAAGCCAAGTATGTCCCATCTACACCCCCATGTTGTCAAGCTCTGACCAGAGTGTGTACAGTAACAGAGTGATATTGATACCCTGTACTGGTACTGTTTACTCTGGTATTGTATGGCATTGTGAGTGTTGCAGTTGCTCTGAATAATAAGGTATCACTGATCACTGTCACTCACACTGTGCTACATAATATAACTGTCTCGGAAATCCTGTATAAGAGTGTTGTAAGTCACTAAAGGTTGAAGAGGACAATAGTTTACATATGTCCCGGTTCACCTGCATGTGGTCAAGACATGGCCAGAGTCTGTCAAAATGAAATAGACATGTATGTGCATAACATCAACCCAGAATCTGGGAGTATGTGTAGAAACAGTTATTTTGTGTTAACAAACAATTCCTTTACAGGTATACCAGGTAAGAGGTGTATACTGCAGGTAAAACCAGTTCATGTATATGGTTGTCAACAGACATATCACTGTCCAAACTAAAGCAATAGGGTAGTGTAGTAATACTTGTAAGGTACAGATAACAGCACTGACTAGGAAAGTAATGCGAACTACAGGAATATACTAGTTGTTAATTGACATCTTTCTCCCCCCCAACATATCTCCAATAATACACTAAATACCCACCTCAATTGGTACATGATGACTTCACTGTACTGGTGCGACATATGTCCTATTGTTTGATTTAAATCTGTTTCTATGCATGTGCTATGTTGAAATACTCCAACATTGGTGGCATGGTGACATCAATGTACCTGCATGCTGGTGTTATTACCACGGTGGTCCCATATATGCATGTGTTCTGCCTGCTATGCAACTCTTTCATATCTGGTGTCTGGGTTAATGGGAATATCTATGCATGCTGTTATACCTAATCCTGGAATGTGTTGACTATGACTAACCCACATATGTTGATAAAATATAAACACCATAGCACGTATGGGAATGTGGGTCCCAGCGGACCAACCTGTCCCACCTCAGTTGGCCATGGTGCCGGTGCTGGTGCCCAACCCGGGACCTCCTCATCAATTGGTCCTGCACCACCTTCGGGTGGAACCCCCTGGGAGCAGGCGCCGACAGAAACCTGTCACCCATCGCCAGGTCAGGGCTGTGGTGCGTACATGTGCTATGTTGAAATACTCCAACATTAGTGGCATGGTGACATCAATATACCTGCATGCTGTTGTTATTACCACGGTGGTCCCATATATGCATGTGTTCTGTCTGCTATGCAACTCTTCCATATCTGGTGTCTGGGTTAATAGGAATATCTATGCATTTTGTTATACCTAATCCTGGAA
The DNA here is from genome assembly GCF_019279795.1 of Protopterus annectens. Taxonomy (NCBI): domain Eukaryota; kingdom Metazoa; phylum Chordata; order Ceratodontiformes; family Protopteridae; genus Protopterus; species Protopterus annectens. Next base: position 416,143,717 of record NC_056736.1, on the reverse strand, counting down.
TGTGCTGACTATTCCTAACCCACATATGTTGATAAAACATAAACGCCATAGCATGTATGGGAATGCAGGTCCCAGCGGACCCACCTGTCCCACCTCAGCTGGCCGTGGTGCTGGTGCCCAACCCGGGACCTCCTCATCCATTGGTCCTGCACCACCTTTGGGTGGAACCCCCTGGGAGCAGGCGCAGACAGAAACCTGTCACCGATCACCAGGTCAGGGCCATGGTGCGTACCGAGCTCAATCAGCAGTTTGGTGATCTGCTACGCCAGCTTGAGGGCTGCGTGTCATGACTAGTGGGTCGGCCTGGCTCTTCGACTCAGCCCTCAGCACAACCACCTTCGGGGCTGTGAAGGTGCAGTGGTGAATGCCCATGGGTGGGGACCTCAGTCCCACTGTTTCCACTAGGGGGCTCATGGGCTTCCAATTTCCCAAAACCCCTCTCCATCAAGGTATTTACCCCCCACATGTGTAATATACTGCCCCCGTATGCATCTTGTTTGTCTTGTCTGTTAACCTACCCAACCTACCTCCCCAAATATACCTACTATCCCTCCCCAACATCCAACTCTCATCTGACCAAAAGAAACGGCAATCTGTTCCCAAAAAAAAATATTGCCCCATACATAAATATCCATTTCACACACGTGTCCACTGGACACATGTAATCTTGTCTAATTGGCATCACAACATATTATTGTTGTCCTCACCCCTCTCTTAGGAGTTTGAGTGTCCAAATCTACCTCCAAATTCAGTGCATATGCACAGCTGTTGCTGTAGAAGAAATGGGCAGCTATGGAGCTTCCTACACCCTTCCTGCACATCCCTAGCTATTTTCCCCACTGCCTTTCCCTCTTTGTACCCCTTTTTCACCGCTTTCCTATCAATCTTTTTTCTTTTCTTTTAAAGAAATTAGCGCATGGGGTAAGCGGGAGTAAGCACTTTTAAGCAGCAGTAAGCATGTTTAAGCCTGTTTGCATGGGGTAAGCAATGCCTACACAAGTTAAGCAATTGAAAATCTAAATCAGTATAAGAAATTGTAACTGGAAGTTAGCAGTGCTTATTTCCGCACAAACCTGCGCAAACCCACTTACAACTGCTTAAAAGTGCCTTAATCAGTCTGTATCCAACGGCCCTTGTTCTGCCCAGCAACAAAATAACCAGCCTTCGCAAGGCTCCAACCCAGAACCCTGCACACCATAACCAAAGTTATTTACTACTAAGCCATGTCAGATATACATAACCCTGATGTTTTCACAAACAAATCATCAAGCCTAGTCATTCAACAGTATAGGAAATGTATTTAAACATGTAAATGTATGTGTGTATGCGTGTGTGTGTGTGTGTGTGTGTGTGTGTGTGTGTGTGTGTGTGTGTGTGTGTGTATTTATATCTACATAGATATAACATATCTATATATATATATATATATATATATATATATATATATATATACATATGCATACATATATATATATATATATATATATATATATATATATATATATACATATATATATATATGTCTACATCAATATATATATATATATATATATATATATATATATATATATATGTATAAACAGACAATCACCACTGCTCCAAAAACACACAGTCTAAATAGTCCAACCAAATAATCAATGAAAAAAGAATGACTGGTGTTGAGGCTGATTATTTTTATAATCACAAGGTTTAACTGTCACGTACACCTTTATATGTTGGTACTTTTGTACCCATTGGAATCAGTTATAAATGAATAAAAAGTCCTGCAATCTGTAATGACAGAATGCTATAATACATTGAACTGCAACAGTACCTTTTATATTATATAGTCACACGCCAAGGCTGTATTCACATCTCCAAAATGGTGTGCCGATGTCAAACCAAGTCGCCCAAACAGTATTCACTTCTCCAGGTGTCTCCAATAAATAAGGTATCCAAACGATAATGAATAATGATGATATAATCCAAAATAAAGTACATCCAACACTTGTAACCTTGTGATAAGCGTACTATGAATATAACATGCGTATGACTTCAAGTAATCAAGATATTTTATTGAAATGACATAAACGAAATCGGCTAGCACTTTCACCTACTGGCTTCCTCAGGCCGTTAAAACAAAACTAACATTACAGGCCTTATATAACCTTAGGAATTTAAAATTCTTGATGTCACATCCTGTTATCTAATGCATTACTTAGTAGTGTATCTCTGTCTCTTTGTGATACGTAATATCACTGCATCTAACACATCTAGCCATTCTTCACCATTTGATGCATAAACAAAATATAAACAAAATATATAATATTTATAATTATATGGTATTGAGATGAAACTAATGTTGCAGACCTTATATAACTTGGGAATTGAAACTCCTGATGTCACATCCTGTTATCTAATTCATTGCTTAGTAGTATATCTATGTCATTGCGATACATAGTATTGCTGCATCAAAGAAGAAGAAGAATGATTAGATGTGTTTGATGCAGCGATACTATGTATGGGTCTACTACCAGAGATCGAAATTACACTATTTTGAAATCCGGTAGTAGATGCCCATTAACGCTAAAGTGCACTTCACCGAAAGTGCACTTTCGCGAACACCACTAGAATGAACGGGCAATGTCCTCCACTGTGGTGAGGTAGTCACGGACCTTAGGGTTAGGGCTTGGGTTAAAGACAGTTGATAGCGCTACTAGGTATCCACTATCCTTAACCCAAGCCCTAACCCTAAGGTCCGTGACTACCGCACCACAGTGGAGGACATAGGTCTGTGACTACTGCACCATGGAGGACATACAATTTCCTCCACTGTGGTGCGGTAGTCATGGACCTTATGGTTAGGGCTTGGGTTAAGAATAGCGGATAGTCCTGCTAGCTATCCACTATCCTTAACCCAAGCCCTAACCCTAAGGTCTGTAACCATTCGCTCAAGTGATGTTCGCGAAAGTGCACTTTCAGTGAAGTGCACTTTCACGTTAGTGGGCATCTACTACCAGATTTCAAAATAGTGTAATTTCGATCTCCGGTAATAGATCCATATATATATATATATATATATATATATATATATATGTAACTACACATACACACACACAGAGATATATATAGGAAGATACATATGTAGAAGGTGCACGTGATACGGAACAGCCAATATGCCTACAGTTACCACCTTTCCAACTGGACACTATATGAGCCACCCAAGAATATTATATTAAAGAATATAGCACCACACACAGGTTTGAATACATGGGAAAGCTTTATTTATGTACTATTACAGTTGTATATGCCATGTCATATAGCTGTTTAGACTCTGACATACATATAAACAGAGTAATGCAACTGTGAAACAGTTATATTAATACAGTAGTCTGGAAAGGTTTACATATGTTGTCGTCCAGGCCGAGGCCTTCAAATAGTCCAATAGTAAAGACAGACTGGGCCACAGAATAACAATCAATCAACAGTAAGTAATGTAGATATATAGTCCAGCAGCCTCTGTCTACACTCTGTACACAATCCCTAGGGGGTAAAGGCCTCAGCTGACACAATGGGATGTATCTGTTACATAACAATGTATAAATGACACCATCACAATCACACTGACAAACAGAACAGTCTGTATAGTAGGAAGCAGTAGGCATGCATTTACCCTGGGTGAACGGTATGGTAATGTACATCCAGATACCTTAAGACAGCTTACCCCTGATACCCTTACATATTGTAACAGCCTAGGTTAGTTATGGTGCATCCCCTCCACTAGACTGAATAATACAGGGCCATATACCACTGTTACATACACTGGCCTCTGGAGTGCACAAGGGCACGCATGTATTGTGTAGGTGACGCCCACACATATATGAACCCAACCCCACAATATGTGTGGGGGCCACAACAGCAGTGGACTGATGGCAGGAATGGCAGCATGAGATCCTCACAGCCCACTAAATAACAACCCCTGACAGCATGTCATATGTACAAAGCCTGGTATGTAGGTGGAGGACAGAGGCTGGAACACAGACCCATATGTGTAAAACTGTTGTCATACTCTAAACAAGTCAATGGTGTTACAGGATAGTCTGCAACCTACCCTTAGTCAGGAATATGAAGTTAGAAAGAGACATGGATGTAACCTTTTAGACATGAGGGAATTTCTCACTTTTCAGCCATGGTACATCATTCAGTGGATGATCTTTTTTTGAAATTTAAAAAAAATAGAAGTGTTGTAAAATATAATCTAAGTAAAAGAGAGTGGCTGGCATTACAAAGTCTGACTAAAAGAAAAGATTTAGTTATTAAACCCTCAGACAAGGGTAACAAAATAGTGGTGTTGCACTTTTCACAATATTTACAAATGTGTATGAATCATTTGAATGTAAAGGAAGTGTATAAAATATCCAGCATTACGGAATATGAGCAAGCTACAACAAATTTTAGAGATATTATAATGAAAGGCTATATACTTGGCTATTTGTCCAAAAAAGACATAGATGTTAAATTTAATACAGAAAAGTGCACTATGGCCAAATTTTATTGCTTACCTAAGGTGCATAAAGATTTAGTAAATCCACCAGGTTGCCCTATAGTGGCAGCTACTAATTACTTTTTACATAATATTGGAATCATGCTACGTTATTATCTATCTAAATTTGTGACTGCTTTAGAGTCTTATATCAAAGACTCCTTCGATTTTTTTAGTTAAAATTAAACATGTATCATGGGATGAAGAATGTTTCTGGATAGTATTGGATGTTAAGAGTTTATATACCAGTATTAGACATTCTATAGGTTTAAAAGCTCTTGAATTATTTTTGGGAAATAGTCCTATGTCAAATTACATTATAGAATTGATTTATTTTAGTTTAGTTAATAATTATTTTGAGTTTAATCAGGTAGTATACCAACAAATACAAGGCACAGCTATGGGGGCACCATTTGCCCCCATGTATGCCAATCTGGTTATGGGTTATTTTGAAGTCACTTTTTTGTATAGGTTAGATTTTTTAAGAAATATGTGACTCAATATTTTAGGTTCATAGATGATTTAATTTTTTATGTAAAGGAGGGAGGGAATTTATAATTACTTTTGTGAATTTGTTGAATTCTAATCCACTAGGTTTGAAATTTGAAGGTTTACAAAGTGGAAATTCAGTTATGATTTTTTTTAGGTTTAATATTAAAAGGAAATGTAGAACAAAGAAAAATTAATACTAGGATACATAGAAAATTTGATGATGGTGGAAATTTCCTGGATGGAAGTAGTTGCCACCCGGCACATATTATGAATTCTTTACCATACAGGGAATTACTAAGAGTCAGCAGGCTTTGTAATGAGTCTGATATCTTAGAGAGAGAAATTCTAAATTCCTGCCGGATGTTTAAAAATAGGGGGTATACTATAGAAGTAATTAGAAAAGCCTTAGAAAAATTATGTTGGATAGAAATGGATATTAAAAACAAGAATCAATATAATAGTAGTACATTTCATGAAAAATCAAATCAAATGTGTAATAAAATTTATTTTGTCACATCATATAATGTACTCTCTGATGATATTATAGCAGTTATAAAATATTATTGGTCATTTTTGAGAGAAGGAAGATACAAATTGAATAATGTATGGCATTCACCTTTGATTTCTTTTAAGAGAGGTCGTAACCTAAAAGATATGTTAGTTCATGCTAGTTTCTCTTTACCAAATATTAATATAAGTAATGAAATTAGTAGGGTTGGTACCTGGGCATGTGGAAATTGTTCTGTTTGTCCATTTATAGTGAAATATTTTGATAAAATTAATGGTATAAAATATAGACCAGTAACAGAGTATACTTGTAATACAGTGGGTATTATTTATGCTCTTAAATGCCCATGTAATTTATTTTATATTGGTGAAAGTAAGAGGTCTTTCAAGGTTAGGCTACAAGAGCATATTCGTGATATTAAGAATAAAAAATTAGAAAGCCCTGTAGCCACTCATTTTAATGAAATACATGGAGGGTCATGTGAATGTTTAAAAGGCAATATCTTGGAACAAGTTTCAGCAATAAACACTATGTGTTTAAAAAATAGATTACTATCTAAAGAAGCAGTCTTTATTTTAAAGTATAATACTTTAACTCCTGGTGGATTTAATCAGGAATGTAATTGGAAGTTTTTATTATAAAGTGTTGATAAAATTGGTTAATTGTTTTACTGATGAATTTTAATGTAATGGATGCATCTTTATAAGAGATGTTTTTCTCTGTTTGTATTATCTCCTGGAAGGCTGTTAAGCCGAGGTGCTAGAGAGGTTTTGGTGTGTCTTAATAAAAGGAAAAATCTACTGGCTTTGTCATTTGGATATAGTCCAGCAGCCTCTGTCTACACTCTGTACACAATCCCTAGGGGGTAAAGGCCTCAGCTGTATCTCCAAACACCATCATACTAGGTGACTTCAACTATCCGAATATAGACTGGGATCACTACTCAAGCCCCAACACTCTAGCCCAAAGGTTCCTAGAGTTCATAAACTCAAATGCCATGGAACAACTAGTCACCATCCCCACAAGAGGAGAAAACATACTAGATCTCATCATCACGAACATGGGGTCACAATGCTCAACACCAGAAGTATACCCCTCACTGGTGAGATCAGACCATAAACTAATCTTACTGGAAGTCCACATCCCGCCCCCACCTGAGATAAAAAAGACCACAGTGAAGAACTTCTCAAAAGCCGACTTCACACTTCTAAAGACTAGTGTGGTCTCTTTTAAGGCCCCCGAGCCTGCAGAAACCATTACTCAAGCCGCTGAATCACTTACAAATGCCTTCTACCAGCACCTACAGGACTGCATGGATCAGTCAATCCCAAACAAAACAAAGACTCTTTGTACCAAAGGCAAGCGTCCAGTCTGGTGGAACCCAGCCATAAACAAGCTCTACAACAAAAGGAGGAAGCTACTACAAGATAGAGCAAAATCCTTAAAAGGGAAGACACCTTTGATCATTATAAGTAAAAAACTAAGATCTCTCATAAAATCATCCAAGGCAAATTTTGAGAGAAAAGTCGCTAAGGACTCAAAAGACAATCATAAGGCCTTCTTTAGCTATGTTAGAAACCTGGGAGGAAACTCCCAGATATGCTCAGAATTAGTTCAAAATGATGTAAAAATTACTGAACCTACAGACATTGCCAACATACTGGCTGACAGGTTCAGTGCAAACTCTCCCCCCCCCAAAAGGTGAGATATCTATACCAGAGGATTGTAGCCCCCCAAACATCTCTAACGCTCAGGTGAGAACTGCTCTCTCCAAGGCAAAAAACACAGCATCCATGGGACCAGATGGTGTCCCCGGTTGTGTGCTCCATGAACTCAATGAGGAATTAAACCCGCAGTTAGGGCAGCTGTTTAATCTTAGCCTCAACTCAGGATACGTGCCCAAGGAGTGGCGTATGGCAACTGTGGTCCCACTTCACAAAGGCGGTGCCTCCACCGACCCTGGAAATTACCGTCCCATCAGCTTGACAAGCCTGATCTGCAAAGCTATGGAGAGGATCATAATGGAACTCATAAATAAAGACATAGGGGACTTGCAGACTTTGGATCCAACCCAGTTTGGCTTTGGCAAAGGCAGATCATGCCTTTTAAACTTGGTTGAATTTTTCGAAACAGTCACCAAGGCCATTGATGAGGGAAAGGCAGTCCACACAGCCTACCTCGACCTGGCAAAGGCTTTCGACACAATACCCCACTCAGGTATCATTGAAAAACTCATCAGCTTAAATGTAAACCCATACGTCACAAGATGGGTTGCAAACTGGCTAAGTGACAGAACCCACAGGGTCAGAGTTGCTGGCGCCATGTCAGACTCAAAGCCTGTCACAAGTGGTGTCCCACAGGGCTCAGTCCTGGGCCCACTCTTGTTCGGCATCTACTTTTCAGAAGTACAAGCAAACACAGGAGGGTTATGGCTGACAAAATTTGCAGATGACTGCAAACTGGGCGCCATAGTTGAGAACACATCTGACGCAGATATCCTTCAGAAGGGTCTTATAGAAACGGATAACTGGTGCCAGAGCCATGGCCTAAAGTTAAACGCCAAAAAATGCATAGTCATACCCTTCGGGAAATACAAGGTTACCCCTAGCTACCATATAGGTGGCAATCCACTAAGCACAGAAGAGGTTATCAGGGATCTGGGGACCCAGGTTGACAGTAACCTTTCTTTTGACACTCACGTTGCCAAAGTAGTTAGGAAGACCTTCTACATTACCCACCTGATCATGAAGGGATTCATATCTAGATCAAGGGAGGTCATCGTCCCCTTGTACTCATCACTCATCAGACCAATGATTGAGTACAATGCCCCATTCGGAATGTATCTGACATGACACCTGCAGCAACTGGAAACGCCACAAAAGTTCCTCACCAAAAGGATAAAGGGTCTCAAAAATATGTCTTATGCTGCCCGACTGAAGGAACTCCAGCTCTATTCAGTCGCACGTCTGCTCAGAGGTGACCTGTGCCTGACATACAAGGCCATGTCCAACCCGGAATTGATGAACATGCTTCACCTCAAAAAATCTAGATCCCTCAGAACTACAAGGGCGGGAGACTTAAACCTTGACACGGTTATTAATAGGACGTGCTGGAGGGACAGATTCATCACCCAGAGACTCCCTATGCTGTGGAACAAAATCCCGGTACATGTGAGGCAGAGCACCTCACTGGCTTTGTTCAAGAGAAATCTTGACCAATGGATGGGAGATCGCAGATATACCCCAGGGATTATCTCAGTGTCACTGCTTGACAGAGGCACAGCAAAATAATGGGCATAATATCCTTCAAACTAAAGGGGTGGCGAAAGCCACAAAACTCTGGGCTAGGCTTATAAATGCCCTTGGGCAGATAGCCTAGTATGAACCTATGAACCTATGTAACTGTTACATAATAATGTATAAATGACACAATCACAATCACACTGACAAACAGAACAATCTGTATAGCAGGAAGCAGTAGGCCTGCATTTACCCTGGGTGAACTGTATGGTAATGTACATCCAGATACCTTAAGACAGCTTACCCCTGATACCCTCACATGTTGTAACAGCCTAGGTTAGTTATGATGCATCCCCTCCCCTAGACTGAATAATACAGGGCCATATACCACTGTTACATACACTGGCCTCTGGAGTGCATAAGGGCACACATGTATTGTGTAGATTAAGACCACACATATATGGACCCAACCCCACAATATGTGTGGGGGCCACAACAGTAGTGGACTGATGGCAGGAATGGCAGCATGACATCCTCACAGCCCACTACATAACAACCCCTGACAGAATGTCATATGTACAAAGCCTGGTATGTAGGTGGAGGACAGAGGCTGGAACACAGGCCCATATGTGAAATACTGTTGTCATACACTAAGCAAGTCACTGGTGTTACAGGATAGTCTGCAACATACCCTTAGTCAGAAGTATGAAGTCAGAAAGAGACATGGATGTAACCATGTGCTGATAGCACTCAACACACACACTGCCAGTGATATATCTGACACAAGACCTGTGTGGTGTACAGACAAAACATAATAGGCGCACCTCTGTCCATCAAGTGGATAGGCTCACAGTTGAGAGCTATGCAGACAGACTGCATTTCAAGTTAAAGTAATATGTACACACAAACCCTGTAACAGTGATGCTATACAATGCATACAACAACACTACTCACACTCTGTCTGTAGTTCTGGGACCTCCTACAAATATGTAGCTGGTCTAAGTGTGCAAGCTCTCTTGTAAGAAGTATTGCTATCTGCTGTCTGTAACACTACTGCCCACACACAGGAAGGATGTCCACCATACAGGAAAGGTAAAGGGACCATGCCCACATGATTTAGGGATTTATAGTAGTGGGTTGCCATGACAGTGGTAATTGGAAGCACTACACAGCATGCAGGTAGCAAATGAAGGACACTGACTGGTGCAGAGGCCATCACCTGATCATGTGCATCACCTACAAAATCCATGCTGCAATATATTCAAAGCAGCTCAATCCATTTACTCGAGAGAGACCAAGATAGAGAGAGAGAGAGAGAGAGAGAGAGAGAGTGAGTGAAAGGCAAAAAAAAAAACAAACAAACAAAAAAAAATACATCCAGCAAAGTATCCAGAAGAGACATCATTCCCACAACAGGTATGTGAAGTATATATGCATGTAACTGACTGTAGTACTTGGTCCATAATAATGGGATAGATTATGTGGAATGATTTATATGTGCCATCAGATGTTCTTGTTGTAATGATGTTCAGCTGAACAACTGCTAAGGACAATAGAGTCTGTCCCTGTGGGTAGTGGCCCATACCTGTCAACTGTGCAGAGCAGCACTGACTGATAAGCCATCATAGTGTGTGTTGTGTAATGGAAAGCACATACATTACTGTAGCCAATAGCTGGTGGTGGAAGTAATGCCATAATGATAGACATGTGGGTTCCACAGCCCACCTCTTGTAGGATACTCAGGTTAACCTGTATTGTATCATGCTGGAATGCCATAGGTGTGTAATAGGGTTACCTGCAATCTGGCCCTACATATACCCCCCCCCCCAATTTCAGGCTGTGTCCATATGTGGCACCTGTCTGTGTTGTAGCAAGGCAGAACAGTGCAGCTGTGTAGGAAGGTGATGTGAGATTGTGGACCTAATGTCGCAATGTACCCCATATATAGGTATGTATATGTGTACACACACACACACACACACACACATATATATATATATATATATATATATATATATATATATATATATATATACATACACATGTATGTCCACAAATATACAGATACCCATGTGTAGACATATATATAAACACATATATAAAACATCATATATATCTACACAAATATAGATATATACCTATATGCACATCTACATATATACAAGCGCACACATAAACATATATGTATGTAAATATATGTATGTATGTAAATACATGTCCCCTATATTACCACCACAGTGCTGCATGCTATGTGTGAGGGAACAGCACACATAGCAATACACACAGATATCTACATATATATCAGTGTGTGCAACATGGATGGGTATGTCACATGTGAACCCCTTGTTGGGACGACATTACCCTTGTCTGTAAAGTATGGAATGGGAATATGGGAAGTATGGAAGGTATAGTTGTGGAGGTGGTCAGAGTTGGTAGATATAGAGGACAGCCTACAGGGGTGGTATGTGACACATGTGGTGGGTAAACACCCTGGATGGTGTGTGTGGTCTGTGATGTAGAAGCCCCATGGACCCCAATGTGGACACAATGGGAACAAGCCTCCCACCCACTGCTACTCACAACAGCAGTCCATGTCCTGAAGGTGCCTGGCCTGGAGGCTGAGCAGGAGGAGCATGTGGACCTTGTGAAGTGGTACAGTGTGAAATATTTTCCACCATTACATCCATTACTGTCCACGTTTGAGCATATTTGTGAGGTGGACATCAGAAACATGGTAGATAGATCCAGAAAAAGGAATGGACCAGTCAATATGGTAGAAAATTAATGTTTAGTACAACTTAGATCTTATAATGTCCGAGTATGTAAACCTGATAAGGGTGGTGGTGCAGTTATCCTTGAGCAGGATGACTACTTTGACAGAATCACCACCTTGCTTCAACCCCCTACTTATGCTTTAAGCTCTAAGAATGAGGTGAACAGAGCATATAGAACTATCAAGGATAACATCGAGGAGATGTTAATGGATGGGAGGATTGACCTAAAATTATATAACTACATGACCACTCAGTATCCAAGATTTCCTTACTTTTTCGGTATTCCCAAAATACATAAGGATTTGAGGAATCCACCGATGCGCCCCCTGATTGATAGTAGAGGAGCTCCATCTTATGCTTGTGCAAAAGTGATTGACAACATTTTACAGAAGTATGTCAAACAAGAGAATCAAATTTGTAAAGACTCGTGGTCTTTCTTGTCTATGATTAACAATAAGGTGTACTCAGATTCTCTGAATTTTTTGACAATTGATGTAAAAGACTTGTACACGAGCATACCACATGAGATTGCTATTGAGTGGGTCAGTGAAAGAATGAAAGCTTGGAACGCCAGTAATCGCGACATTTCCTTAGTGGGTGAGCTGTTGGATTTGATTTTACCCAAGAATTTCTTTATGTTTGGCGAGAATTTCTACCTGCAAAACACCGGGGTCGCTATGGGTTCACCTTGTGGTGCGAGTGTGGCTAATCTTGTGATGGCAAGCTGGGAACACCAATTTGTGTTAGATGAGACTAGGTATGCAGAGTTTGTCATGTACTACACCCACTACCTGGGTTATATTTTTATATTATTCCAAGGGAGTGAGAGCCAAGCAGGTGATTTTGTAAATTATTTAAATAATACTACTTCTTTTTTGGAATTCACTTTTGAATTCAGCACCACGAGAATCCCATACTTAGATATCATGTTGATTAAAGATTCAGACACAAACTATTTTGCAGCACAAATCCACAGGAAACCCACTTATTCTAATTCATTGCTGCACTTTACCAGTTGCCATTTGTTTCTACAGAAACGAGCAGTGGTTAAAGGTCAACTGGTTAGAGCAGCCAGGATGATAAGTAGGGACAACGACTTTATTGAGGAATGCCTATTACTAAAAAGGATGTTTCTGAGTCGAGCGTACCCCTCCAAGTTGGTTGATGAACTCACTGATGAGGTATCCTCAAAAAGGTCCAGCAGGTTTTATGAACCGTTACTATCTGTGTCAAGGTCGGCACAACAAAACAACTTGACACTGACTTTTGAAGAGCAAAATGCCAACTTGCTCTCGGTACCACATTCATTTGATTTTCCCATATTTATTACCACTTTCTCTGTTGATAGTGCTTCACTATGGTCCATCATTAAGAAAAATTGGCATTTATTTAAAGCGGACTCAGAGTTGCTTTCAAAAATGGGCCCCCACCCTAGGGTAGCATATAGAAAAGGTAGAAATTTGAAAGCATTATTTGAGCAGAAACCTTTGTCAACTAGGTTCCCTGGGATGTTTAAATGCCAAGCTTGTAATTGGTGTAAATTTATCTATGAAGCAAATAAATTTGTGGTTAATGAACATGTTTTTAAATTAAAATGCAGGGTCAACTGTAACTCTAGCATGTTAGTATATTTAGCGCAGTGCCAACAATGTACCGGTTTTTATATAGGGAAAACCGAGCGCAGGCTCAAGGACAGAATTTATGAGCACATATATGCTATTAGGAAATGTAAAGAATCGAATGCTTTAGCAAAGCATATTATTGATAACCCTTCACACCAGTTCAAGTTTATTGCCATTGAACAGATTGTTTACGACAGTAGAGGTGGACCTGTACAACTTAAACTCTTAGAAAAGGAGTTAAATTGGCAGATTAGGCTGGAAGCCTATCATTCACCTGGACTGAATGAAGTTTGTACCATCTCTAGTGTTTTGAAACTGGTAAATTTGAAGAGATAATTTCAGTTGGTCAACATATGTATCCATACCATTAGTTTTGAATAGGAACAAGTAGGAATATTCTAACATTTTAATGTTTTTAATTTTTGTATTTTTATTCCTAAGTCTCCTTAAAGTATGACTACATTTATTTTTTCAATGAATGGATTTTGTCTACTGGCAGTATGCTTAGGCACACTGATTTGTTGATGTTGTTTGTTTTGTTTTAATACAGTTTTAACACAGTGTATATGTAAGGAAGCTGACATTTTGGTTTAAGTGTTCCTTTTATTACTATGATTGGGTCCATGTGCTTGATTAATTAATTAATTGTAATTAAGGCTTGAGATTTCATTACATAAGCACACTGGCACATTTGTTAACAGTTCTGAAGAAGTTTGTCTATGAGACAAACGAAAAGCCTTCAATAAACCTGAGTTGCTATTTTCAACAGCGTGGTTTTTGGTGGATTTATCTATAAGACAATTTTGCTTTGAAATTTCTGCATCCCAGGGTAATTCGTTTTCACTTTTGGTTTGTCTTGTCATTTTTACTGGTTTGGTGTTCTTTCTATGGTATGGCTTCTGAAATATTTCCTGCTTAAAAACCTCAGCTTTGGCCGGCTAAGGACTTGCTGTATTCAACTGGACGTATAAGAGAATTTAAGTACCTTTATCTGCTCTTTTTTTTTTCAAAAAAATACAGTATTTAAATTGATTTTAACTGTGTGGAAGGAATATTAACTGAACTGGAAGTTTTGACTCTGCTCTTCAGTTAGTCCCACCCACCCTCCCTGTTTTTGTTTTGGTGTTAATCTTAGTGGCCTTGCAACTGCCCACCCCTCTTGTAAATTTGTGTTTGGATACTCCTTCTGGGCCCATCTCATTTGCTCACTCAGCTAAGTGCAGTGAGATCATATTCTGATTTCAGGCACTCCTACTGTGTACAAAGAGAGCATCTGGGAAACAGAAAAAAAATTAAGCTTGTTTCCTGCCTTTCCTGTTAAGTGGTATAGACTATTTGTAGGCTTCTGAGCCCCCAAGCCCTTCTGTGTTGGAGGGAAGCCTTCTAGCTTAGTTTTTTGTTTTCTTATAACTAGCCAGTTTTCTAGTTTCAGCACTCAAATCTGTTTCTTTGATCTCAGCACTTATTCAGAAAAAAAAAAATTCATCTGCTTTTACTGTACTTGTGTTTCTACCTACTTTTTTACTTTTGCATCATCTTAAAAGTACTCAATTGTATGTATTACTGCTTGGTGTAACTCATTCTAAGCCTTTTGGTTTAAACACTTGGGCTTCAGACCAGTTGTTTTGCACTGGGAGGGTTTGTGGTCTGCACTGTAGTGGCAGAACAGGTAGCTTACATCCTTCTAGGTTGGGAACTGCTGATTTGAGGGCTCAGTGTCTGTTATTCTAAAAGTGTATTAATTCTGGGTTAAGCACTTGGGCTTTCAGGCCAGTTATTTTACATTAAGAGGGTTCGTGGTCTGCACTCTTGTGGGAGGAGAAGCTGTACTCTGCCCTTCTGAGCTGGGAATTTCTGGTTAAAGTCTTATAGTGCATGCATATCTGAACTGCTTCTTACTGAAGTTGGTGCGCCTTGTTTGCTGTGGCATAGACTGGATTCGGGCCTGCTGGATCTAGCTTTGTTTGTGTAACTTGAGCACTAATCCAGGCATTCTCTAAATTATTCAATTGTATTTATTACTGCTTGGTAGTAACTTGATTAAAGTGTAGCTATCATTCTAAGTCTTTTGGATTAAGCACTTGGGCTTCAGACCAGTTGTTATACATTAGGAAGGTTTGTGGCATGCACTGTGGTGGCAGGACAGGTAGCTTTCATCCTTCTAAGTTGGGAACTGCTGATTGAGAGCCCAGTGTCTGTTATTCTTAAAGTGTATTAGTTCTGGTTTAAGCACTTGGGCTTCAGGCCAGTTATTTTACATTAAGAAGGTTTGTGGTCTGTACTCTTGTGGGAGAAGAGGCTGGACTCTGCCCTTCTGAGCTGGGAATTTCTGGTTAAAGGTTTATAGTGCCTGAATATTTGAACTGTATCTTACTGAAATTGGTACACCTTGTTTGCTGTAGCATAGACTAGATCCAGGCCTGATGAATCTAGCTTTGTTTATATGCTTGTTGTTTGTTCGCTTGTTATTTCCCTGGAACGCTAATTCCACCTAATACGCGGCTTCTCAGCACTTCTGTGGATCACTAGTGATATCTGCATTGCTTACTGTACTTATTTCCTTGTTTCACTTGAAAGAAAGTTACTGTTTGTCGTTTTTGCATTTAAGTTACCTGTAACACATTGCACTTAAGTTACCTGGCACTTGCTCACTAAAGCAATTATATAAGTCAGCACTAAAAATTAAAAGCACTACACCCTCACTCCCCAATGGCCCTGGTTTTCAATTATTAAGGAATTCCCAATATTATTCTAGCATGTCCAAAGGTGAGTTGTCAATCTCCTCTCCGATCCAGCTGGTGAATCTGGGAATCTTGAGGCAATGTTACAACTGCCTCATGTACACAGACAACCCTCTCCTCCTCCCAACAAATTCCAACACATGTGAGAGATGCAACCATATAGCCAAACTGGAGGCTAAGCTCTCTCAACTCAGTATTGGCATAACCAGTCAGGAGGAGAAGGAAACCACACTCACTACAATTCCTGTCTCACATAGACCTACCACGACAGCAAACCAAACACATAATCACACAAAAACATACTCGGAGGCTCTAAATAAAGATCTGCTGAAGCAGCAGAGACCTCCAAAGCAGACATCCAAGCAGCCGCTACCCCAAAACAAAACACGTGCAACACATATCTCACAAAGCCAGTGTGCCGAACAGTCACAGCCCTTAAGACTAAACAACACACCTGATACACTTGTAATAGGTGACTCTATCGTCAGGCACACTGACGTCCCGCTCACCAGGCTGAACAAGGAGAGGGTCAAGGTGAGCAGCCTGTCAGGCGCTAGGATCCGCCATATAACACAAGCACTCAGGTCACTCCAAGGCAAGTACAAATATGACTCAGTCATTGTCCATGCTGGTGTGAATGACCTGAGACGTACCTCCCTGGACTACATGAAAAGAGACATAAAGGAGCTCTCTGAGCATGTAGCCCAGGCCGGTATGACCCTGACCTTGAGTAGCATCTTACCCTCACCAAGAACGATGCCACAGTATGAAGACAAGATGATCAATTTCAACAATTGGCTTAAGTACTGGTGTCATTCAAAGGGGATCCAATGCCTGTCAGCTTGGGATGATATGCTCGACAAACCACGATGCTTCGCTAGGGACGGCTTGCACCTGTCACCCCTGGGCTTTTGGATATTGGCAAAGGCTCTTGCTACCCCCATAGTGCCTTTTTTAGGCAAGGCTCAAAAGACAAACCCACCTCCATAGGTATCACAAGGGATAAGAAACTAAGAGTAATGCTACTCAATGCCAGAAGTCTAAACCTCAAGATGCACGCAATCAAAACTCTCCTTAGCATGGAGAACATCAATATCTGTGCAGTAACAGAAACCTGGTTCAGGGCTCCTGAGAGCACCCCAGCACTACCAGGTTATACCTCATACCATGCTTTTCGGCCCCAAAACTTGGACCGAACCACAAAAGGAGGGGGAGTATCGATATTCATCAAAGATACCCACACCTCCAAGTTGGTGGCAAAGCACGAAACATCAGAGACTATCCATGTGCAACTAACAATGGGTAAAACTGCCTTCCAGTTTATAGCCTGCTACAGACCATCCTCCCAAACCCAGGAACCCCACTCAGCCTTCCTGAGAACACTGGAAAATATGAAGGTCTCTCCAAACACCATTATATTGGGCGACTTCAACTACCCAAACATAGACTGGGTGCATTACTCTAGCTCCAACACCCTAGCCCAAAGGTTCCTAGAATTTATAAACTCAAATGCTATGGAACAACTTGTTACCACTCCCACAAGAGGGGAAAACATACTGGACCTGATCATCACCAACATGGGGACTCTATGCTCCAGACCAGAAGTGTATCCCTCACTGGTAAGATCAGACCATAAACTAATTTCACTGGATATTCACATCCCGACCCCACCCCCTGCCCAGAAAACCACAGTGAAAAACTTCTCTAAAGCAAATTTTACACTCCTCAAAACCAAGGTGGAATCCTTCAAAACCCCCGGGCCTGTGGAAAATATGGCCCAGACCGCAGAATCCTTTATAAACGCATTCTATGAACACCTTCAGGAATGCATGGATCATGCGATCCCTAATAAAACTAAGACCCAATCCTCCAAAGGCAGACGTCCTGTCTGGTGGACCCCAGCCATAAGCAGACTATACAATAGAAGGAGGAAGCCACTAAATGATAGAGCAAAATCCCAAAAAGGGAAGGCATCACTGATCAGTATTAGCAAAAAACTATGGGCACACATAAAATTGTCTAAGGCCAGCTTCGAGAGAAAAATTGCACAGGACACTAAGGATAATCACAAGGCTTTCTTTAGTTATGTTAGGAACCTGGGTGGTAATTCCCAGATATGCTCAGAATTAGTCCAAAATGACAAAAAATACACTGAACCCACAGACATTGCCAGCATCCTAGCTGACAGGTTCAGCGCAAACTTCTCCCCCCCCTCCCCACCAAAAGGGCAAATATCTATCCCAGCAGAGGGCTGCCCCCCTGACATCTCAGATGCTCAGGTAAGAACCGCCCTCTCCAAAGCAAAAAACACAGCATCAATGGGACCAGATGGTGTTCCCGGGCTGCGTCCTACATGAACTCCAAGAAGAGCTAAACCCAAACATAAAACTACTGTTCAATCTCAGCCTTACTACAGGATATGTGCCCAAAGAGTGGCGTACAGCAACAGTGGTCCCTCTTCATAAAGGTGGTGCCTCAACGGATCCTGGAAACTATCGCCCCATAAGCCTGACTAGCTTGGTCTGCAAAGCTATGGAAAGGATCATCATGGACCTCATAAATAAAGATATTGGGGACCTACAGACACTGGATCCTACCCAGTTCAGCTTTGTTAAGGGCAGATCCTGCCTCTTAAACCTGGTTGATTTCTTTGAAACACTCACCAAGACCATTGACGAGGGGAAGGTGGTCCACACAGCCTACCTGGACCTCGCAAAAGCCTTCAATACAATACCCCACTCGGGCATTATAGATAAGCTCACCAGCTTAAATATAAACCCCTATGTCACTAGATGGATTGCAAATTGGCTCAAGGACAGAACCCACGTGGTTAGAATTGCTGGAGCCATGGCAGACTCCAAATCAGTTACAAGTGGTGTCCCACAAGGCTCAGTCCTGGGACCTCTCTTGTTCGGTATATATTTCTCGGAGGTACAGGCCAACACGGAAGGACTGTGGCTGACCAAGTTCGCAGATGACTGCAAACTGGGCACCATAATCGACTCTCCAGCCAACACAAGCATCCTCCAAAAGGGCCTCATAGAAACAGACAACTGGTGCCAGAGCCATGGCCTCAAGCTAAATGCCAAAAAGTGCATAGTCATCCCCTTTGGCAAAAACAAAGTGCCCACAAATTACCACACAGGTGGTAATACATTAAGTACAGAAGAATTAATTAGGGACATGGGGACCCAAGTTGATAGCAATCTCATTTGACAACCACGTGGCCAAAGTGGTTAGAAAAACATTTTATATAGCCCACCTAATCATGAAGGGATTCACATCTAGATCAGGGGAGGTCATCGTGCCTCTTTACTCATCCCTCATCAGGCCCATAATTGAGTACAATGCCCCTTTTGGGATGTACCTTACCAGACACCTGCAGCAACTGGAAAGACCCCAAAAGTACCTCACCAAGAGGATCAAAGGGCTCAAACAGATGCCATATGCTGCCCGGTTAAAGAAACTCCAGCTCTACTCAGTGGCATACCGCCTGTTCAGAGGCGATCTGTGCTTGACGTATAAAGCCATGTCCAACCTGGAATTAATGGACATGCTGCACCTCAGAAAATCCAAATCCCATTGAGCTACGTGCTCGAGAGACTTGAACCTCAGCACTGAAATAAATAGGACATGCTGAAGGGACAGATTCATAACCCAGAGCCTCCCTTCACTCTGGAATAAAATCCCAGTCCAGGTTAGGCAGAGTCCCTCATTGACTCTCTTCTAGAGGAATCTTGATGAAGTGGATGGGAGATCATAGGTTTACCCCGGGTATCACTTCTGTCACTGTTAGACAGAGGCACAGTATACTAACCTCGAAAAAGGGCATAGCAAAATAAATTTAAAATGGGTGGCGAAAGCCGAACACATTCTGGCTAGGCTTATAAATGCCCTAGGGCAGATAGCCTAGTATGAACCTATGAATGTGTATTGGGTGCCTCAAGGTGATGTAGCACATCCCATATGTGTCTGTGGAGCCCGTTATGGAACAGACCCTGGACATGACCTCGGGGGACAAGATCATACTTGTGTGTGTCCCCGGGGGGGAGCAACATCCACTGAGTTGGTTCCACCTGAAGTTATTGCTGGACCAGTACATGAGGAGGCCCCAGGGTGGGTCCCACATGTGATGTGGCCTGGTAAAATGGGCAGATGAGTTTGAAGAGGTGGTTCTGCTGGCCAATAGTACATAAACATGCTATTGTGTCACTGTTATAGAACATATGTGGGTAGTAATAGTCTACACAATCCTGGAACATGTCCAACAGCATGCATAGATATCCCCAATAACACAGAATGTCTGCTGTACAGCAAAAACATAGCAAGCATACCACAGGCATATATGGAACCATAGTGGCCCTGACAATGGCATGCAGGTGTATAGTCTGTAACAGGCTAGCAATGATAGTGTCCACACAGGGAAGATGGCTACAAACACATTGCACAAAGTGTGGTACAATACAATATCTGTCCCACTGGCAGGTAAGCTGTAGCCATACCTATTGAGTTGTGTGTACAGCTTGTTGTCACTGATATGGTGGGGGAGTGACAGTGATGTGTATTAAGAACTGTGGTAGCCTTGCTGCATGACTTACTCATACCTGTTTCCAACTTTATGTCTTTCAAACAAGATGTCACATCGAAGGCTTCCAGCTTACTCAGCTGCTGAGAATGACATTGTGGTAAACCACCTGATCCAGCACTACCCTGTCTTCTTTGGCTGGGCCACCCATGAGCAGCAGGAGCAAACCGCTCTGTGGAACAACCTAGTACACAGGGTCAATGATGTTGGACTGCACAACCACAGTTATGAGCAGGTCCAGCATTGTTCTGACCTGCTTCGCAATGCCCATCGGCATGTTGCTGCAGTCCAGGGGGATCACCTCGCAACAGGGGGGGGGCATGCCACCCATCCTCCCCAACAAGTGTGGAACAGCTCCTTACCAGCCTCGTGGTACCTGCCCATCCGCATAGCCAACAACTGCCAGACACCATTGTGGAGGTGGGTGCTACCCACACACCGGCTGAGGAGCATGCAGCTAAGGCCTCAGGGCACATCAGTAGACCACTGTTGTGTATACATCTGCATCTGTACAGGTAGATCATGCATATCTGACATGTCACAGATATAGTTTGTTGTTGCATAGTAGTGATAAACAGATGTGCATATGTGGTAGCATTGTGGACATGTACTGTTGATGCATTGTAATGCTGCACCCACCCTGTAGCAATGTCACAGGTGTGGCCACTGACTTTGCATCTCTCATTCTCTTATGTAGGTCTCTCCGTTATACCACTAAGGCAGCAGCCTGTAGCTGGTGAGTATGGTTTATGTTGATGCATGCCAATACACCGGGCATGAAATGGCTATGGTATATTTCATGCACACATCTAACATACCTACCCAAAATGCATGCTGTATATGTGCACATATTGTTGCTGTTAAATGCACGGCATCACAGTGGTGACCATGATGGGGTATTGAAAGGGTATGTCAGACACCTGCAAGATAACTAACATCATGTCATTGTGGAATGTGTCCACAGGGAGTAACATTATGTGGGAGACATGGCCTACAGTAGGGGCATGTTTGAAACATCACCAGTATACAGTGCCAGTGTATATACCAGTAGGACAATGGCAACTGTTGCAAAGTTACACTATGACATAACATATTACTGTGGTCCACATTATCAGCTGGGACTAGGCTGTAACATGTGGTGTTCAGTGTATGGGGCACTGCAAACTGGCACACATGTGTAGGCCTTACTTGTCAAGCATCTGCAAAAAGTTTGAAGGTGGGGGGGTTCAGCATGACACACCAGTGCACTTCAGCATTGATCCTAAGGATGCTAAGAATGCCTGTATCTGCACATAGTCAGGTTCAGGAACTGTGGCAGATGTAACCCTACCCCCACAGTAATAGTGACGGCAGTGTGTGAACACCAAGGGATGTGCACATGAGTAGACCCTGCAATCATGCAGATTAGGGGGACATGTGTAGGGCAGACTGAACATACACTGGCAAATACAGATGGCCCATGCTAGTATACCTCTGCCAGGAGTAGTGACTGATGTAGTACACATAACAATAGGTGCAACAAACCATCATGATAAGGGTGTGCACACATACACACACATGGAGTGTATGCATCGTAGTCAGCATCTGCACACCTAACACATTCCGTAGACACTGCATGTGAAAGTACAAAACATATGTCACATATCAGGCTCATGTACTGTTAATATATGCAGTGATGTGGTCCCATGGCAGATCAAGGAAGGGTGCGTCATATCAATAAGGGTG
The DNA here is from genome assembly GCF_019279795.1 of Protopterus annectens. Classification (NCBI taxonomy): domain Eukaryota; kingdom Metazoa; phylum Chordata; order Ceratodontiformes; family Protopteridae; genus Protopterus; species Protopterus annectens. Next base: position 416,121,509 of record NC_056736.1, on the reverse strand, counting down.
TGTACACTCCCCATAGCCACAGTATGCTCTGACGTTTGTCAGTGTAATAGTATTGGATTGGTCATACATGGTCTGCTGATGTTGAGAACTGTAAATCAGACATCAGGCATTCACAAATGACATCTGTCTACATATCATCTCAGGTATGTGTTACTGAAGAACATAGTGGCTGTGAGCATTAAAGCTGACATAACTAACACAGTACTACACATTCAGCAATGGGTTGTACACCTGTGAGGTATTGTGCACAGTACATGGCAGGGTGCAGAACAGGTGCACAGCAATGCTGTGTACATGGGTGCAGTGGCATCCAGGGGAAGGGGCATTGCTTAGTAACACAGCACATGAATCACACACATGTATACTGTTGCTAGCATGGATTGACTATAACTGCACTGCATGCTGTTGTATACCATATGTTATGCATGTTGACAGATGGGTAATAAGAGTACTGTGAGTACTATCATTGTGCAAACTCACCTGTATGTGTGTTTGTGTGTGTGTGTGTGTGTGTGTGTGTGTGTGTGTGTGTGTGTGTGTGTGTGTGTGCGCGCGTGTCCGGGTGGGTGGTTAGTTTGTCTGCAGGGTTACTCTGGTGAAGTAGAGGGAGGTTGATGCATGTAGGATGCGTGTGTACATGTGGGTGTGTTTTTGTGGGTGTCAATGTATGCACATGTGTGATTGTGGGGTTGTTCATACCTCCCTTTGGGATTGTGCAGTACATGGACATGGACTGCCACATGACACACCAGGAATACTTGTCATGTATGTAATCTCAGGACAGCTGATAGTATAATAAGGTCTGTAGCATGGAACAGGCATTGAGAGGGAAGGTAGACACCAGGTATACCCTTAATATCACATTCAGCAGAGAGGTGACTGACAACCCACGTATGCAGCACTACAGGTGCATTGGGGAATTACTAGACAACACCAGGGAGTGTATCCAAATATTACAGTTGTCACATGATAGGCTGATTGAGCAGCATATCTGGCATGTATTGAGCATTACATACACATGACACTCCAGTGAGTGATATTATGGAGTGAACGTAGCCCCTCAGATATAGGGGCCATGCTCATGATGTCTGGACATACACAGGGTGAACACTGAATGACAGCAGTGAGGCCATGTAAAACCACTCTACTCAGGTCAGGTAGGTAATGGAGTAACAGGTCTTGTGTTGTGGTCACTTGTCTAGGCATTTAGAGGAATGATACGTTAATGAGTGGTATCAATAAATGTATGTTACTAAGTGTGATGCATGATGGAGAATGCATGGGAATATATGTGGGACTGTCTGTAAAGTCAATGACATATAGGTATTAACGTGATATGTGTGTGTGTGTGTGTGTGTGTGTGTGTGTGTGTGTGTGTGTGTGTGTGTGTGTGTGTGTGTGTGTGTACTGTTATGCAATGCTGTACAGGACTTAAAGTGCATTTATTGTTTTCCCCCACAGGTGGTGAGGTGGGTCAGGGTTCCGCCTGCATGCAATCTAATGGTGTCCATACAAACACCGAAGATGATAATAGTACTGTTGAGGCACAGGTGGAGTTGTCAGGGGCCAAAACAATGCCATCACTTGACAAGCCCCCTTTTAGCCACCCCAATCCCGCACACAGTTTCAGTGCCTATACGTACCCCATCACCAGTGCCCATAGTGGAGGAACAGCTGGCATTTGGTGGCAGTGCACAGGAGAGTGTGGTAACCATGCCTACTGTGTCTGGTCACAGCAGGCATAGCCAGATATCTGGCAGGCCACCACATAGGCAGATCACCCAGGGTGCTCATGGTAGGACCGCTGGTCATCATGCCCCTGGCAGACGCGATGCAACTGGTACCAGCAGGCGCTTGTTTCAGGCTGTCATGGTGGTGCAGGCATGTATGGAACATTACACCATACAGGGCCTGAGGCTGCAAATGGCTGCACTCACATCTGCAGGTGACAACTTCTGTGAAATGTCTGGTGCCATCCGTGTGTATACTGATCTCATGGATAGATGGTCTGGTGAGATGATGGTCCTCATCGACCGGGGTTTTTCTGTGCTTGAACATGTGGTGGGAGTGTGGCGACAGCCATGTGGACGTAGGCCAGTAACGCCAACAGCTGGCAGTCAACATGGATGTGCTAAGACAACAAGGGGATCATGTAGTGGCAGTACCAGACCTGGCACTGCAGGGGGGACACTGTCCAAGAGGGACCTGGTTCCAGCGGACATCTGTCATCATCAGGGGAGAGTAGCACGTCGAGGCCTGTACCTGGATGTGCCCATGGAATCACTGACAGACACAGTCCATGTGTCCATGACCGGAGGCAGTGAATTGCACACCCTGCCAGGTATGGTCTACAGCTGGTCCACAAACACCTGTGTAGGGCAGCCACATGGCAGAACTGTTTGCATGCATAGCCACACACTATATGAACACACCTAGGGCAACCCCATACCTACACACACCACATCACCACACCCAGTTCACCTCATTACACCCCTCACCCACACACATGGTGTCAAATGTATGGCCCACCCCCGGCCTCTGGCAAACCAACAACACACCCTGTGCATATGATGATACCTGTGCCACATCCCTGTCATCCATACCATTGATGCAGGGACAGGCTAATATGGTTCTGATGCACACAGTGACTGTACTAGAGTGTACCAAAGTCCTGCAGTGTAACATTTTGTCAGGAGTACAGTTTAATGCATATATGTCAGGTAGTGTAGCTGTCCAGCAATGATGCATTATAGTTGTTAGTAACACTGGTTGATTGTGGTCTCTATGTTATCCATTTGTGTTGTAGGTGTACATGTGTCAGCATGAGGATGGTCTGCAGTCATATTCTACAATGGGGTATGGCACTGTGGTGAAACCATGGCTGTGACATATTTGGGGTACAGTTGAACACATGTCACAAGTTTGTATAACAGCTATTGTCTGTGCCACATGGACAGGTGACCCACTGGGACGTGTATAATCTGCAACCTGATGTAGACCCATCCACATACACACACACTCTTACCTGGCAACACTGGTACTAGAGTCCTACCTAGGTATGTAGTTATACTGAAGTGTGTGGCTTTCATTGCACACACCACACAGCGTTTAGGGTGAGGTGTGTTCCAGGTTACATGTTACATGCAGAACATCCCCAGACATGTACAGTATGCTAATGGGGGATGTAATGGGTGTATATGAACAATACATAGTGTGACATACCTTCATATACACATTAACAGGCACATAACAGTAGTACAGCCATGATACACTACATGCCAGTGTGACAGCATGTATCCTGGGCTACTACCCCTGTATGTAACACATTCACATGGATAACAGTGCTGTACAGGTCTCATATATGTCTGTATCCCAGACATAACACTCACACCCCTTGCTACTGTAATGACAGCACATAGGTGCATGTATTGTACATGGCATTGTTGTTTGTCTTTTTTGGGTTTTCCCAGTTAGGGGTCGCCACAGCGGAACTCCACCTTGCTAATGATTGGCAATAGATTTTTATGGTGTCGAGTTGCCAGCCTGACGCCCAACTTTCAATGAAGGCACACCCATTCATGCATGTCTTACAGAGGCCACTTGACCACGGGGATGACATGCAGACTCCACACAGAAGGCACTCCAGCCGTGAAACGAACAGGAGAACCTCTTGCTTCGAGGCAACAATGCTACTGCTGTACCATTGGACATGGCGTTACATACACTTATTACAGATGTCATTACTCTGATATGTTATCAGACTGGGTGGTGTGAACTGGTTACCAGGGCTAAGCCATGCTTAGCAGGTATCAACATTGCTCCAATATAACAGCTAAGCTGATTTGCGTACTGATAAGCGAAGCCTACACAATGTAAGCGCCCGTACGTTTACCCGTAGCTTAGCACCACTTAGCTTTTACGCAAACCCATGCAAACATGCTTAAAGCTGCTTGAAACTGCCTTAACCTCTCTGTATCCAACAGCCCTTGTTCTGCCCAGCAGCAAAATGAACAGCCCTTGAACCCAGGACCCTATCCACTATAGTCACAACACTTAACCACTACGCCATGAGCACTGTGAAGACAGCTGTTGTTTTTCCAATATATCTGTTAATACACATATTATTTTGGGATTGAACAATTGCCTTTACTTCCACAATTGTGTAATACTTGTTATTAATATGACTGTTGAATCACATATGTTGTTTTATCATAATGTACACATAGCAGATACATACGGTGAGATACATCTGGGAGAATATACACAACCGTGAGGTTTACACATGACAGGAATATGGATATATACATATATGTTGATATATGTCTACATGTACATACACATGTATATTCATACATTTGTCTGTATACACATCTGTATAGTGCAATATATATATATATATATATATATATATATATATATATATATATATATAGCCATGTGTACATCTCTTCATATACACACACACACACACACACACACACACATATATATATATATATATATATATGTATGTGTATATATATATATATATATATATATATATATATGCACATCCTATGTGTACAGATAGGCCGATTTATGTAGATATATATGTAGAGATCTATAACTAAATGTGCATACATATCTATTCTGATATACCTATTACTGTCAATATATATCTAGATATCCATAAGTATATGTGCATATGCACATATACTTATGGATATGTGCATATACATATGCACATATCCATAAGTATATGTGCATATGTATCTCTATCTGTATATGTGTAGACGTATATTGCTGTGTATATGTATATATATATATATATATATATATATATATATATATATATATGTACATATACATATCCATCTATGTATGTTGATATGTATATGTGTATATATCTATATATATATATATATATATATATGTATATATATATATATATATATATATGGATAATTCTATATACATATATGTTCACCATATGTCCAGTACATTGAATGGAGTCTTACCTCAGCCCCAATAGTCCCAACCTCTTAGTTCAAGGGGATGTCAGGTATGTATTGCAGGTATATATGTAGACTATTGCTACTGTAATAGGAGTTGATTTAACAGACATGCTGTGTGTGGGAGGTCACATCTGTTTTTAACATGTGCGCCATTGGCAACTGACAGACATCCTAAGGACATCATAGTATAGTACCACTGCTAGCACAGTAATGATCCTGCAGACTGCAGCAGAGATATGGCCAAATATGTGGACAGTCTGACACACTCTGGTCAGTCCAGTGGTATACACAGAATCCCTTACTGCAAGACATGTGGACCAAGCCTGACAATGTGGATGTTAACAGCCATGTAGATGGGTTTATCATGTAAATACTGGTATACATTTCCCCCCATAGGTTATGCATTCACACACCCCTGTCTGACCTGACACATAATAACTGCTGGTACAGAAGTGACATGGCCACATAGCACCCACTAGTTAGTGACATACATCTGTACAGCATCCCACTGCTTTGTCTGAAATACATGGCTGTTATGGTGGCCTGGCAGCAATACATCTGGCAAGTATCTGGACGTAACATCACACTGAATAAGTACACTAAGTTGCTAGGCATGTAATAAAGCACTGTGCAGGCTACAGGCAGACTTCCACAACACTGGCCTACATTTCTTATGGGGGAATACATATGTACCTGCATATATAGCAGGCTGTACAGGCATGTCACAGCACAAGGTAATAGACACCTGTGTTAAAGTGTATAACCACAACCAATGTGAACACAGCCACAGCCACATATGGTAAGCTAATGTAATATTACAGTATATGGACTATCTGATCATCACCATCCTCTTATGTGCCACTCACACACTAACCCTACATATACTGGGCCACTACACAGTGTGGTCTGATGCCTGTCTGTGGTATGGGACATGTGTGTGTTTGGCCCTACAAACATGTAAGCCGACAGGGTAACATCCAGTGGAGCAGCATGTAACATCAGATAGAACAGGACCAAGAACAATGACATCTACCACAGTCTGTACACAGGCCAAGGTGCATATTCACAATATATACACTGTTGACAATCACCATAAGTACACAGACCTCAGTACTGTACATAGAACCACAGAATGCCCAGGTTATGTCCTCAAATATAACCCCTACTATACATAACATGTGTAGCAGTCTGATATTTCACTGGCTTGTTATCAGATACAATGTCAATAAATAATGGTGTACAGAACATATGCACCTCTTACTGCATGACATGTGTACAAAGGTTGACAGAGTTGTGGCTGGAGGCACAAACACAGGGCCAATATTGACATGTTACTGTGATAACCTCATACATTTACTGTTGTAACAGGGTTTGTTGTGACATATGTGTTATGAGGGATATGAAGTTAGTAACTCTCATGGCTGTCACCATTTACTGACTGCAATCCTCACGCTATTCTTCAGCAGTTCTCAGATAGGTGCTCTGTGAGTACCACAAGAAACAAAAGGCATCACACACTGCCCAGTTTGCAGATGACCCTACAGATGGGTGTTTCCTCAAAAACATAGCACTGTCATGACAGGTATTAAAACATGTAGACCAGCCATATCCACACAAACCCTGTTAAACCGACATTACTCCAAATGCAGAATAGCAACACTTACATTCTGTAGTCATGTCAGGCACATCCCCCTGCTGTGTGTTGGCCTGTTTCCACAGTGTATGTTATTAAAGGTAAATCCCCAATCCATCTGTTTTGCTATTTGCCAAACAACAGATCTAGGTCCGGCTAACAGTGAATGAAAAGGCCCAACACTAACATGATATTCCTAGATATTGGAGTGTGTTTCCATGCAATTGGCTATGAGAATATTACCACAGCTGTTCCACATGGAATCAGCTAGAGGAGGGCTGCAATTCATGCAGAGACCATCAGCTGATCATATGCATCACTTACAAAACACATGCTGCTGCCTAAGCAAAGCAGGTGTAGTACTCCACATCCACCAGAGAGGGAGTGGGAGAGGCAGACAGAGATAAAGTAAGTCAGGGAGGGGATGGGATAATAAAACCTAAGCATGTTTGTGTCACACACCTACCAGTATAGGGTATCAAACCCATGACTACGTATTGCTATCACATGTCTATGCAGTTACATGTTGAGGAGCTGTCCAAACGTAAATGTGATGGTGGGTGACATCTTCAACAGTGATATGGTAGTGATACAGTAGGTGTAGTACATGTGCCTGTCCACATGAACAGGTGTCAGCGTCAACACAGCCACACTCTCTCAGGGACTCACACACATTGACGCACTTGGCAGGGTCAGGTATACACTTCCTAAGTAGTTAGTTTGCCACAATACAGTATGTACAGGTATCACATGCACCACAGGGATTATCCAGAGGTTATATGGGCAAAGGGTATTTAAAGGTGTCTGACATCAGACAGCATGCTTCAGTATGCCAATGGGGCTTGTAGTGAGTGTGAATGTGGTCATAAGCATCATACACCACACAAACAGACACAGGGAGCCAGTACTGACATGCATGTGTGCATTGCTTCACGGGTGTGTAGTGGTTGACTGTGCCAGAAGGATATACAAGCCTAGGTGATGGGTATACCTTGTCATCAGGCCACATGACAATGGTCTGCAGTGTGGCTCAGGGGTGTAGTGTCTGGATTGGCCCACACAGATGGGTACTGTATTCACCATCCAGTCACCTGGGTAACTATTGTGTGTGGCCATTGCTGTTAAATGCTTTCCATATATGTGTTCTTTAGTTCATGACATGGATGCTGTCTGGGATGTGCACATGTCCCACATGCATGTACAGTGACATGTGGAACTCTACCTGGGGTGTCACAGATTATCATCAGATGTGCCTGTCTTGGCCTCGTGTGCCTGTCTTGGCCTCGTGTGCTTAAAAAATGGATAGCAGGTTGACCCTGCACCTACATTGATAGCATGATACAGGTATCCCCTGATGTCAGTGGCATCTGTCCATACAGGGCATGTGTATAAGGCATGGTATATCCTTTGTGGGTCACATTTGATGGCACTACAGTGTTGCAGGCATCCAGTGGGGAGCATAGTGAAGGCACATTGTCTGCATGTACGTGCGTATTGTACTGATGGACAGGGTGCCATGCCCTCTGTAGTCCATTGTAATCACACCATGGTTACTATCTGTGGGCAATATGCAGGGTACTACCAACATAGCAGTTGTTGCCTAGGTAAGTGTGTTTGTGTATGAGACATGGGTTGCTAACTTTGTTCTGCAGGCCTTGATGTCACATGTAGGGGTATGGATTGCCACCCAGCTTCTTGGCTATTTCACTTCTGTTATCATTGTAAGGTGGACATTGTGACATATAATAGGGCCACCATATAAGAAATTTGCAAAACCCGCTCCACAATGAGTCCATTTCTTACACACTCACAGCCACCTCCACACAGGATACAAATGACAAACACACACACACACACACACACACGCACACACACACACACACACACACACACACACACACACACACACACACACACACACACCTGCCATGCCTGGGATTAGAACTCCTACCTAACTAGTTTATTACACTACAGCATTACGCTGTTATTGGATGCACTGGGTCTATATCATAATCTCAAAGATTTAAAATTTGAATCACTAAAGATCGAACTTTAGTGATCAAAGTCTTAAACCATCGAAATAAAAAAAAATACTAAAAAAAAAAAGTCTCCCCCACACCCCCCACTTAAATATACCAACTCCGAGAATGTATTACTTTGAAGTAAATGGAAATCACCCCCTACAGAGATTTTTTGTTTAAACGTTCAATGTAGTGTGCTTTCGGTATTCTCGTGTTAACTATCGTATTCGATATTGTCAGACTTCGGGATTTTAATATAGACCCAGATGCACCACAGAGATTACTGGGCTACTTCTTTCCCAAAAGTGTATTTCACAGTGAATGACATCAGCATGCTTGCCAAAGTAGGACATTTGATTTGTAGTGAGTGTGACTAGCCTAAAAAGCATTGCTCCCTACACAGACATACACACAAATGTCCACACTTGCCATGTGTGGGAGTATAACCCCTACCAAAGTACTATATCACACTACAGCATTACGCTCTTATAGGATGCACCACAGAGATTACTGGTCTACTTCTTTCCCAAAGGTGTATTTCACAGTGAATGACATCAGCAGGCTTGCCAAAGTAGGGCACTTGAATTGTAGTGAGTGTGACTAGCCTAAAAATCATTGCCCCTACACAGACACACACACACACACACACACACACACACACACACACACATACACACCCACACTTTCTATGTCTGGGATTAGAACCCCTACCTAACTAGTTTATCACACTACAGCATTACACAGTTTTAGGATGCACCACAGAGATTACTGGGGTACTCCATTCCCAAAGGTGTATTTCAAAGTGGATGACATCAGCAGGCTTGTCAAAGTAGGACTATGGGGAGGGCAGTGTGTATGCATGGGCCATAATCCATTCATCTAGGAGTTGACACACCACATGCAGGCACACTCAGGTTTATAGTTCGCAGGTACGTGTATACAACTGCTAGATGACTACTGCCTTTACAGTCATGTTGCACAGCTAGCACTTGCACCACAGTGTCTGTAATGCTGATGGATACCAGTGGCTAATTTCTACAGAGAGTGACATTTACACATCATGTGGTTGTAGCCATTTGTCTGTATTCCTATCCAATGTATGTGCAAAGCATGACTGGTGCATACTGAGGAGTGTATGCACTAACATCTGCAACTGTCAGATATGTATGGTCCACTGTTGTTTGCAGACATGGGCTTCATTTGTTTAAATGTGTGAGCATGCCCAGTATGCCCTTCTGTATTGAATGTGTGGATCCATTCCAGGTAGTTTGTACTCCAGTGCAGACCTTTGTGTTGTACACCTACAGGTAGGAAACTGTTTGTGCATGGTATCTGTAGATCATTTGGCAATATGGGGTCAAACTGTGCAAGGGATAGTGTGTACTGTAGGTGATTGTGTCTGTGCTGCTTCTGCTACAGGGTACTGGTGTTATCAGAGATATTCAGACATGTGTACTGTTATACACTGTGATGTTTTATGCCCTCAAGTACTGTCAGGTGGACATTCATGAAAACAGTGATGTCCTGGGGAACAAGGGTGAATGTAGCTGTGTCTGTAGCTGTGTCCAGTATTGTGGGCAAATGCCTACATATTAATGGAAAGTTATGCCATGCTGGAAGGGGCGCGGCAGACACTTGCTGCTGGGTCTGTGTATCCAGTTCAGCACCTTGGTACAGTGCTGGAAGAGGATCCCATACGTGCACACACATCAACATGACAGTATGGCCTTATCTTGCTGTGGCAATACCTCATAGCTGTACAGATTCACATGGGTTACCCAGAGGCAGGGGTCATAAGTCAGGACATTACCCCTATAGTGATGTACAGGCAGGTTTGTAGCCACTCATTTATGTGTTTGCAGCCAGGGATACTATGTGCACACAGCTGTGTGTCGGACCTTGCACATTCCATGCTGCCCATTCTCCCACCCACCCCCATTATTCTATCCTCTTCCATACATTATGCATACATTCTCTGATACTTTCTCTAAGGTTATCACTTCATCACAGCTGTCTTTTGGTGTTGGTCCACAGTTCATGCAGTGGGACATGGTGGACATGTTACTGTGGTTTGTCCACATGGCCTTGCATATGGCTTATGTGGAGTGTGTTATGTTGTTATTTGGGTGTCCATGACATAACATGCAATGGCAGTATGTGTGAAACACAGGCCTTTGGCAGAGGCCTGTAGGCCATTTGGTGGTGATGCAGGCCAGCTGTGACAGGCCGTTGCATTCTGTCAATCCTACAGTCCCAAACCGCCATACAGTATATTCCCCTGGGGTGACAGGGTATGTGTGCTAGGTGTTCATGCCAATACTTTCTAACAGTATTGATCAGGTGGTGTGGATGCTTGCAGGGTGCTACCTACAGCTAGGGACACACCTGCATGGGACACCTGAACTGCATGTTGCATTCTTTTGCTATTGCCATACACAGGTGGGGGGCATACAGCAGAGATACAACCAGAGAGGTAACTGTGGGTGGTGTTTGGGTGAGCTGGGTGCATGTGTGCTATGGACACTACTTGCATCTGACTCACAGATATGAGTGGGGCATTCCAGTTATGCTGGCATGTGCAGGTACATCAGCTGTTCCCCAATACATCAGTCCTGTCACCTTTGTGATCTGCTAGTGTTCGGCCAGAAAACACAGGTATTGCCTACTACAGGCCCAGATAATGTGATGCATGCCTGTATGTACAATTCCAAGGCTGTGCCCATTTCACAGTTACACATTATGTACTGCATGTCTGGGGTACTTTTCCCTGCGTACTGCTTGTATATCTAGCCCAACAGCCATGCCATGTCCATCTTTCAGATGGTGACACATATTACCACCACACATTTCCAATGGCTTACTGCTAGCATGTGTTATACTGGTGGGAATTGTCTTTGGCACTGCAGTTTTGAAGACTTGGCCCTGTCATCGGCAGTAGCGGACATCTGGTCAAACCTCAGCATGCATACATACTGACCACTCTCACACAATATTAAACACACACCAACCTAACACACACATACCTGCTTATTGTACAAATGCTACAATCTATCCTGCTACCTTGGCCACCTCTGGGCATCTGTGCTCCACTGGTATTATACCTACACATACATGTTACTACATTTCTACATAGGATTGGGGGGCACACCTGACTGTTACTACATGTCTACATAGGATTGGGGGGGGCACGCCTGCCTGTTACTATATGTACTGACTAGTAACATATCAGTGTACTACAGGTCTTAGGATTGATTGACCTACATATTAGTTTCTGACTTCCTACCCTTCAGAACTAATATCCCACTGCCTGACCAGATGTAGTCTGTCTGTGTAGGCCTGAGGGGTTACCCATAAGCATCATTCAGAGGCCTTAGCACAGCCTTTGTTTGTGTTTGTCTACACCTGTCCTGCTGGCTGAGACTGTTGTTGGATATGTGAACCTCCCTGATTGGCATGTGTGTGTCATATGGACACACATGTGGCCCAGCACATTTCTTGCAGTGGGTTTTGTCTCCATGTGTAGTACTGGCTACTATGGTGACACCAGTATTTGTTACAGATCTCATGCTGCCACTATAGGTGTCTACTATCAGCTGGCGTCCTATTCAGTCACCCAATTCCCTTTCATGCTGACATCCATACCATAGATACAGGTAACAACATATACTACTCCATTCGGCAATTGGTAAGGAGAGTGACTTACCTTGTGGGTGTGCCAGTACTGAGGATGGTGCTGGAGGGCTGCCTTTGTTGGATGCACATAGTATACTCCCTACACATGATTGAGCACAGGTAGTGTTATGTTTAGCATCCCATTTACTGTATGTCAGAGAGAGGTGTCATTCCCTGATTCCCTCCTGTCAGTGTATGTGCTATGCATTGCCTCTTTGCCAAGGCCAGGGCATACTGAGCACACCTCCTTCTACCTACTGGGGCAGGCTCAGGTTGTTCCTCCTCTGAGTCACTCTATGCCTGTGCAGGTCTTGGCAATGGCAGGAGGCTGTGTGGCCCTGTCCCATGCTGTTCCTGCTGCAGCTGCTTCCACAGGATCATATTGTGCAGCATGGCACATACGATGACAATTTGAGTACATGTAGCTGGTGAGTACTGCAAGGCTCCACTGGATGTGTCCAGGCACCGGAACCGTGACTTGAGCATCCCAAATACATGCTCTATTATAATTCTGGTTTGCCTCATTATGGTGTTCTTGTACAGGTGTGTGTGCATTTCTGATGGGTATCATCAGCCATGGCTCTAGTGTGTAAACAACATCCCCCACTAGATGACTGTAAGGGATGTCCCCATTGGAAAATCTCTGGTGCAGCTGCATCAGATGCCAGATGTGGGAATCATGATAGCTTCCAGGGCAGCCAGCACACACATTCATTATTATGCTGTGGGCATCGCACATGACCTGGCAGTTGATGGAGGGGAAGCCCTTGTGGTTGATGTAGACCCTACCCCGCTCACCGGGTGGTGCTTTGATGAATATGTGTGTGCAGTCTATAGCACCCACTACCTCTGGATATTCTGATATTTGGTGGAAGACATTCATGTTGCTGGCCAACCCCTCATAGGTGTTGGGGAAATATATGTGCTCACTGGCATGTGCTGACATGGCATCCAGGAACTGGTGGAGTACCCTGGATGCTGATGCCTGTGAGATCCCCATGATATCCCCAGTTGGCCTTTGTAAGGTACCTGTAGCTAGTAGTCTTAGGCCTATACATACCTTGGTATCCACTGGGATGGGTTTCCCTCTGTTAATTCTGTGTGTGAGGCATGGCCGGCACAGCTCAACAATTTGCTGTGGGAGGTCTCTGTCCACCCTATAGCACTTCACTATCTCCAGTTCATGTGTAGGTTACCCTGGGTCTAGACACTCTTCTCCATTTCCTCACTGTGGGTTGGTCAACAGCATTCTCATCCTCACCACCCTCAGCCTCTTCCACATGTTGTTGTATGATAGCTATTGCAGCCCCTCTCATTTTGTTATTTATGTTTATTAAAAATTCCCCCGCTTGTATACACCAGTGGTGTAGAGTATGTGGGAAACCAGAGGGAAAGGTGTTTGTATAGTTTATAGTAGTGTTCTGGGCTGGGCCAGGGTGCTGTCTGTTTAATTGTTGATTCTGATACATTTCACCTGCCAGCTATGCTAGTTCTCCCTGATTACCTTCCTACTGCTGTTTTCCCTTCCCATTGCCTTCCTGTTTAAGCCCGGGGGTGCACTGCGCAAGCACAGTGCTCAAATGTGCACAGAACTGCTTTTTCCTGGTTTACTTTTTTTTCCCTTTAAAACCCAGTGCACGGAATGCATACCAGCTTAGGCAATGTAAAGAGTGCTAGGCAGCCTCAGCCCTTGCTTAGCCGGGGTCTGTATTAGATCACCGAATGCTTAAAAAAGCAAACTGTGATTAATTGACCCTATGTAAGTGAAAGCTTACAATTTCAAACTGTCAAAACAGTGATTTTTTTCCTAGGGAAAAAAATCGCTGTTCCAACAAAAAATAAATAAAACACTTTAAACATTACATTAAGTGGGGGGCTTTATGTATAAATATATCAACTCTGAGACCACACTTCATTGCCGAAAATGACAAAGTAACAAAGCGGCCAAGCGAATTCTTTCCCAGGGGAAAGAATTTGCTTAAAAGCCGCTTCAATATTTTGCCATTTCAGGCTTTTGAGTTCGACCAAGATGCATTCTTTCGAAAGTGTCTTCGGCCTTCTAATAGAGAACTCTTAGCTGTGCTAAGCTAAGGGCAAACTAGAACCACAGGGCTCCAGTCCGCTTCCAGTATGCCTGACACACACCCCCTATGATGTCGGCTAACTCCTAGGCTTGCACCAAGCTATTCCTGCTCTTACACTGTTGTGTTCTGACTAGCATGTAGAGGAGATCTGGGATTCAGTATCATTCCCCTCATTTGCATAGGATTGTCTGCTGATGCATAGTTACAGGTCCCACACTGAGCCTCCCCCCTTAGCAACCATTATTCACTGGCTATGTTGTCTTCTGCCTGCCATTGAGTATAATGGCAAAATAGTGATTTTGGTTAGAATGCTTATTTTATTTTATTTTTTTTTCGCCCGATCCCGTTTGCCCGATGCTGCCCTATGCTTAAACAGCCGAGATCCGCTAAAAAAATAAAAGTTGATTTTGTTATTTTTGCAACTGTTTTCCATGTCAATGGCCTTATATTTGGCCATTGGCGTGCTTTCTACATAATATCCACCCTTTATTTGGAGCTGTCATGGCTCCGTATTGTAGTTTTCAGAAATGTACTCTGTTACTGGCCGAGTACATTTCTGCAGATTACACTCGTCCTGCATGGCCGGCTTCCAGCTTCCTTATATCACAAATTCACCTCATTTGCATGGATTTCACCTGCAAATGGGGTAATTTGCATACAGGGGCTGAGTCTGTGCAGGACTAGTGCAGGAGCGCTCGTGCACATCCCTACAGCTTATTCCTGGATCGCACGGCAGACATATTGCCTGCTGGAGCTCCTGCACTAGTGCTGCACACCGTGCAAGGCTTGCTGAGTCCGGGGCAATAACTGTATTAACCAGAAAGGGACCAAATACCTTACAAATGAATCATTCCACATATCCTGTATATGTCGTTTATGATTAGCCTTATATATGTCTACATTTAATAGGATTATTTTATCAACTTTATGCTGTGTTAAATCTGCTACTCATGTTTTCTGTATTAATAATACTGTTTACATTCAAAGATGCAGATACAAAGGTTTTTCTCTGTCTTTTTTTTTTTTTTATTATCACTTTTTCCCAGCAAATGTCTCTCACGTGGGAACCTATTGTATTGGTTTGACATTCTTTGTCTGTTTACTCCACATCCCCTTTTCATTCTTCAGCTAATACTGAATTCTATTTTCATGTTCATAATCCTTTATTTGCAATCTCATCAGGTATGCCATACTCCTCTGAACTATCTTTTGTATTTAATTCAAACTATCCTCCTTCTGTATCTTCCACAGAAATACCCTGTTCTATCTCACTGCATTCATATACCTTTTCCCTTTAGTCTTATTCTGCCTGTGTTGTATAAACTAAAACCAAAAATTTCCCACAGTAGTACATTTATAAACTTTCAATCTGAAGTAGGAACTTCATTTGTCAGCAACCTGTGGGATACGGATCCGATCCCGGATCCGAGCCGGCAACTTCTATCATAGCATAGATCCGAGCTCCTAGCTCCTCCCCCTTACCCATAATCCCCTGCCTACCCTAACTGACCTCAGATCTAGTTTGCCGCTCTTCAAGCAACAGCTAGGTTCAGAGCTCTTGGCATTTTTTGTGAGGAAAAAAATCTTTATTCTTCCTTCTGAGTGACTGATTGTGTGTGTGTGTAGTAGGTTACCCTTACACTAATTTTTATTTTAGCTTTTAGCTTAAATTTATTTTAAGTTATAATATTTCTCCCTCCCCCACTGGTCGTAGCATGTATGTGTGACTGGGTGTTAGGGGCCTAGTGAGTGTGCTTTACTACAGTAATGTCGGAGGCCCCTAAAGCCATTTTTTCGAAATGCACTGAGTGTGGTCACAAGCTTTCACCGGCTGATGGCCACACTCGGTGCGTTAGGTGCCTTGGGGTTGAACACATCTCTTCGGGTTGCACAATTTGCATGGTGTTCAACCCCAGGGCACTCAAGGATCGAAGGTCGAAGCTAGTTCTGGCGGGCCTTCTACCCCCAGACTCTGCTTCGGCCTCCGGTACTTTAGTGCCCGCTACCCCCCCGGCAGCGGACACTCCTGCCTCCCTTCCTCCGACCGGGACTCAACCTCCCACTTCAGCTCTGGAGGATTGGGAGGCCAGGAAAGAGATGCGTCGGGAGAAGCACCTTAAGCGGCGGGCCGAGGACTCCTCATCAGCCCTGCCCACCAAGAGGGCTTCTCCGTCCAAGTCTTCTCGATCTCCACCTCCTCGGATCCGATCCCCTTGTTTCTCACTGGGACCCGAGGATGAGGTGATCCGGTTCCTGTCCAGGTCATCGAGGCGACACTCCAGGTCTGCCTCGGTGGCCTCTTTGAGGTCCACTTTTAGCATGTCTGATGCGGACATGGACCGGATGATGAGGAGATTCATCCAGGCCCAGATGCAGATGGGAGTGCTCTTGCCTCCCCCCCCCCCTCCGGGGGGGAGCTCGACCCCTTTTTCGCTCCTATAGCTCCTTCTCCAACCGGCATTTCGGGTTCGGAGCAGTCAGAGCCGAGCCACGTTGGATCCGGGGGTAGGTCGGAGCCGACCGTGCTGGGCATGTCGGCTCCGACTGCTCCCTCGAGTTTGTCGGATCTGACCTCTCGGAGCCATGGGCCGAGCTTCAGATCCGAGGGATTCGGTGTGCTTTCGGCTCCATCCCGGTCAGAGCACACTGGTCCTTCGGATCCGACGTTCTCAGCACCGGGTCCGATCCCCGCTTCGGATCCAAGTGGGAGTCGGATCTCAGATCCGTCAGAGAGCGGCTCCCCCTCGGCTTTCACTGCGGTGGAGAGGGCACTGTCGAGTGCTTCTAGGCCTCCGGTCCTGGCTTCGGCTCCCTCCCGCACTCCTTCTCATCTGGTCCTGGCTCCCCTCATCCGGCCCTCAGGGCAGCCTGCCTCAGCGCCTTTAGGAGTTCCAGTGAAACAGGATACAGCCCATGAGGACTCCTCGGACAGCCCCCCCGAGGAGATTCCTCACAAGGCCAAGTGTAAAAGGAGGCACATAGACTCCCCTGAGAGTCTCACAGAAGATACGGACTTGGATGAAGGGGAAGGCTCCCCCAGGTCACCCCCTGAGGATGTCTCCTTTGGAGACATCATGGAAATGCTCAAAATCAGGGGTGGGTGGTCTGCCCCCAAGGCTTCCTCTGATGAGTCCGTATTCCTTGAGGCATTTGAGGCAGGACCATCTACCTCTTGGGTGTCCCCTCCACCCGACCCCCTGGTGGATCTCATATCCTCTAGGGCTTGGAAGTAACTGGACACGGTAGAGCCGATCCCCAAGCATCCAGACAAAATTTTGAGCCCCCCTGCAGAGAGATCACACTGGAGCAGAGGTCCCCCTGTGGATGCCATGTTGGTGGCTGCAGCCACCAAGAAAGAGTTAGCTCAGGAGAGCCCCACGGTTCATCCTCCAAGCAAGGAGTCTCACACGATGGACCTTCTTGGGAAGTGGGCCTTCAGTTCAGCGACCTTCTCTATGGGGGCCTTGAACTACATGGCACACGTTATTTGGATGCAGCAGGATCTAATTAAGGAGTACGCTGCTTCCCCCCCAGGGTCCATGTCGGAGGGAGACAAGGATCTGTACTCCTCCTGAATGGCCACCCTCCGCTCTATCTAGAGCAGGCAGAGTCAGGCTTGTCATGAGGAGACAGGCCTGGCTCCGTCACTGTGACTTCTCAGAACCCTTTAAGGCATCATTCGCGAATGCCCCTTTTGATGGTTCTGTACTGTTCGGCAAAACCATTCGCGACACTCTTGTCCAGAGCGAGAAAGTTGGGAAGACCTTGTCTGCTGTCGGAGTCTGCTTCTCTGTGCCCCAGAGGTCCTTTTCTAAGAACCAAAAGGGTCAGAAGAAGATGTGGTTCTGAAAATCGCATCAATCCCAGTCTGCTCAGGACAACCAGTCCTCTCGTGGCAGAGGAGGACAGGGAGGACGCCGCCCCAGGGGCAGAGGGGGTCCCAAGAATTTTTGGTCCAGAGAACCATTCTCTGAGAGGCCCACGCAGAACCCCTGAGGGGTTACCCGACTGCTCCACTCTGGGGGCAGTCAGGGGGAGTTTTTCGAGGCATCTAGCAAAATGGGAGTCCATAACAACGGATCGCTGGGTGCTTCGTATTATATCCAGAGGTTACCAAATACCCTTTATAGTAAACCCCAGAATCAGAAGCCTGCCCGACGTTCCACCCAGTCAAAGGGAGGCGGCTGCTACAGAAATTCAGCAGCTTCTGCAAAAAAGAGCCATCCAGCCTGTCCCCCCAAATCAAGTCGGATCAGGGTTTTACTCCAGGTTCTTTCTGGTGCCAAAAAAGACGGGGGACTTGAGGTTCATCCTCGACCTCTCTCTCCTAAACCTGGCGGTACCCAAAGAAAAGTTCTGAATGGTCACGTTACAATCTGTCCTCCCCTTATTGCAGGAGAACAACTGGATGTGCTCCATAGACCTCGAGGATGCGTACTATCACATTCTAGTGGACAGGTGCTCCAGGAGGTTTCTCCACTTCCGGCTGGGAGCCAGTCACTTTCAATTCAGGGTCTTCCCCTTCGGTCTCATCTCAGCCCCCAGGGTGTTCACCAAGGTCCTAGCGATAATAGCGGCCCACCTGAGACTCCAGGGAATTCAGATTTTTCCATACCTGGACGACTAGCTCCTCACAGCCCCAACAAGGCATCTACTTTGTTCATGCAGGGATTATTTCCTCAGTCTGGCTCCACTATTAGGATTAACCATCAACATGACCAAATCCTCTCTCATCCCTACACAGGTGTTGGATTTCATAGGGGTGAGACTGGATTCCAGACAGATGCTTGCGTTCTTGACTCCAGATCGGATTCGGAACCTGAGGTTGCACGTGCAGGCCATCCTTCAACTGCAAACTCCTTCGGCGGAATTAATCCTGAGGGCCCTAGGATCTATGGCGACTGCAATTCCTCTGCTGCCATTGGCCCGGTTGAACATGAGGGTTCTGCAGTGGACCCTTCAGGTGCAATGGTCCCTGTCTCGCAACCCCCTGTCTCACCTCATTTCCTTAAGCAAGGTTTGCAGAAGATCGTTCCTGTGGTGGCTTCAGTCTTCCAACCTCCACACGGGACATCCCTTCTCACTACCTCCGCCAGTCGACACAGTGACCATGGATGCTTCTCGCCTGGGGGGGGCATTTTTCAGGCAGGACAGTCCAAGGCACATGGAACGACGTAGAGACCTCTTTGCATATCAACATCCTAGAGATGAGGGTGGTGCTTTTGACGTTGCAGGCACTACACAACTCTCTTCTGGTAGGGACGATTGTGGTACAGACGGACAACATGTCGGTCATCTGGTACATCAACAAACGGGGAGAACCAGGTCTTACCCCCTTTGCCACGAGGCCATAAGAGTGTGGGAATGGGCGATTTCCACCAACCGCTTTCTCATAGCAACGCACATTCCGGGACGGTCCAACATTCTAGCAGACAGGCTCAGTCATGCTATCCTGACTCCTTACGAATGGTCTCTCAACCATCGAGTTGCAGAGCAAGTATTTTCCCGGTTGGGACAACCTTGTTGCGATCTTTTTGCCTCTCCTTCAAACACCAAATGTAATGATTACTTCGCTCTGATCCCCCCTCCGGGGGAGTCCCTGAGAGACTCTCTAGTTCATGCTTAGCCTCCCGGTCTGCTTTATGCTTACCCTCCTCTTCCCCTGATGTTGAAATTATTACAGAAAGCCAGACAGCTGGGGAGCAAGATCCTCCTCATTGCCCCATTCTGGCCTCGTCAGACGTGGTTCCCTTACCTATGGTCTCACCTAGTGTATCCACCATGGATTCTGGATCCCATTCCGGATCTCATTTCTCACCCTCTTGGTCTTCCGACTCCGAACCTGGTCAAACTCAAGCTGACGGCTTGGTTGCTCCAGTTCCACTCCTCATAAGGACTCCCGGGATCTCTTCACCGGTCAAAGCCATTCTTGTAGCAGCTCACAAGCCTTCCACCAGGGCCTTCCACCATTTGGGTAGAACACCGTCGTTTAGACCCTTTTACAGCCCCGATATCGTCGGTTCTAGATTTTCTAACCTCTCTCTTTCACCAGGGGGCTAGTTCTTCCACAGTCAAGGTACAACTGGCAGCAATCTCATACTATCATGTGGGGCAAGAGTCTGGCCCTTCTATCACTTCCAAACTGTGTAAGACCTTCCTCAAGAGTACCTTCCTCCTTAGGCCTCCAGTTAAAGAGGTGGTACCTCCATGGGATTTATCCCTAGTTTTACAGGCCTTGACTGGTCCCCCATTCGAACCGGCGGCCACAGTTGATCTCAAATTTCTCTCTTGGAAGACAGCCTTTTTAGTGGCCATAACTTCAGCCAAAAGAGTGTCGGAATTGCAAGCTCTTTGTGTCAAACCACCATATCTGGTCTTTCACCCGGATAGGGTTTACCTCAGGATCAATCCAGTCTTTCTACCTAAGGTATCTTCAGAAGCGAACATCAATCAATCTATCAGTCTTCCAGTGTTTTTCCCCAACTTTCATAACAAAGGAGAGTACAAGTTACATTCCTTAGACGTACACAGACAACTACGTTTTTATATCCATAGAACTGCTGATCATAGGCAATCCGATCAGTTGTTTATCTCCTTTGCCAAAAGTAATTTCAGAAAGTCACTTTCTAAAGTTTCTCTCTCTCGATGGATCTCGAGTTGTATTCTTTTAGCATATCAGAGCTCGGGAAGGACTGCACCTCAAGGAGTCCATGCTCATTCTACTAGGGCCGTTGCCACTTCTGTGGCTTTTCAATCTAGGGTTCCACTGGATGACATTTGTTCCGCAGCCACTTGGGCTTCATCTCACACCTTTATCAGCCACTATAAAATAGATGTGGTCTCCCGAGGTAGGGCGTCCTTTGGCTCTGCGGTGCTCCAGAATATCCTTCCATGAAGGCCACCCAAGATTTAGGTAGCTGGGGACTCTGTCCCACAGGTTGCTGACAAATGAAGTTCCTACTTCAGATTAAGAAGTTATATACTCACCATAACATTCCATCTGAGTAGGTATCTTCATTTGTCTGCAACCATCCCCCCCTCCTTCCCCCTGACCAATATGATCGTTCTTGTGTTATTAGCATGTGTTCCCATTGGGACACTTTTATCTGCTGTGCTATGGGGCAAACTTGATCTGAGGTCAGTTAGGGTAGGCAGGGGATTATGGGTAAGGGGGAGGAGCTAGGAGCTCGGATCTATGCTATGATAGAAGTTGCCGGCTTGGATCTGAGATCAGATCCGTATCCCACAGGTTGCAGACAAATGAAGATACCTACTCAGATGGAACGTTATGGTGAGTACATAACTTCTTATTTCACATATTTTTTGCATATTTTTGTGTGCTTTCCATTTGTCCTCACTGATGACATCTTCTTTTAGTACAGTTAGAATTTAAATGGGTAAGGCCCCCACCCAGAAAAATACATTCCCAGGTTAGGCCATGCCCAATATTTCACTTTGCCTCCTATGCCTTCTACATTCATGATTGACCCAAGCTTCCCATGCCCCATTCCAAGCAATTTCTTTATCAGAAATATTAGAAATATCATTGGCTTTGTTACATAAGTCTTTAAACTACTTATGACTGTCCATTTCTTCAATGCCATCAGTTCTACATTGCAATAAATGTATTTTTTATTAAACATTCTGTGAAAATCATATACCTATTTCAAGGATATGCCATTTTTCACAGTTACTTATACCATAAAACTAGTTAATGACTCCACTCCCTTTCAACTTTCTGGCTTAAAAACACGTGTTTGTACATTCTTCACATCGTGCAGCACCGTGGGGCTATGGTTAAACTATTCCAGATGCCAAAAAAGTCTGCTCTTCAAATTTTCCCTTAAAACTAGCTGGTTTCAATGTAGTAGCAATAAAATCTGAACCCCTGTGACTAGCACTTGCTCTAGAACCTGCTGGAAAGCACTAGGAAGCCTTAAACTGATATAAGCACTCAACTCTCCGTGTTAATAAGGAGAAATTAATCGTAGGCACTAAACAGCCTTTAATTGCAAATTACCTTGCAGAGGTAAAGGAAAACAGCTCTTGTACGTTACAAAAAAGCACCTAAACAGGTCAGCTTCTGGTGATTTCTCCTGTTCACCTGGTGAATCTGGGCATACTGGGGCAATACAGCAATTGCCTCATGTACACAAACAACCCTCTCCTCCTACCACCCAACACTAGAACCTGCAAGAGATGCACTTACATAGCCAAACTGGAAGCAAAGCTCTCTCCAACCAAGATTATGCTAGACAGTCAAGATGAGAAGATTAACACCTGCACTACACCTCAAGCAAAACATAGCCCTTCAAAACTCACACCATCAACACCAAAACATAGCAACACTAAACCCACATACGCGGAGGCCCTTAACATTAACCTGCCCAAGCAACAAGGACCTCCGAAGCTGAAATGCAAACAAACACCAATCACAACCAAAGTGACACATAGCTCACAACACCAGTGTGCCATTCAACAACAGCCCCGAAGGCAAGACAACGTACCCAACACTTTAGTCATAGGTAACTCTACAGTCAGGAACACTGATGTCCCACTCAGCAGGCTGAACAAGGAGAAAATTACTGTCAGCTGCCTGTCGGGTGCCAGGATCCGCCACATAACACATGCACTCAAGTCACTCCACAACAAGTACAAATATGACTCTGTCATTGTCCATGTTGGAGTGAATGACTTGAGACGTACCTCCCTGGACTACATAAAAAGAGACATGGAAGAGCTCTCGGATCATGTGGCCCAGGCAGGTATGACCCTAGCCCTGAGTAGCATCCTACCCTCACCCAGAATTATACCACAGTATAAGGACAAAATGATTGACTTCAACAATTGGCTAAGCTTCTGGTGTCATTCAAAGGGGATCCAGTATCTGTCTGCCTGGGACAACATGATCGACAAACCATGATGCTTTGCCAGAGATGGTCTGCACCTGTCACCCCTGGGATTCAGGTTACTGGCTAAAGTTCTTGCCACCCCTATAGTGCCTTTTTTAGGCAAGGTTCAAAGGACAAAACCACCACTGTAACAGATGCAAGCATGCAAAATCTGAAGGTAATGCTACTCAATGCTAGAAGTCAAAACCTTAAAATGCACTCTCTCGAGGCACTCCTAAAAATAGAGAACATCGATATCTGTGCAGTAACTGAGATCTGGTTCAAGGCTCCAGAGACCACCCCTGTAATACCAGGCTACAACTCTTACCACACATTTCGGCCACCAAACCAAGACCGAAACACTAAAGGTGGAGGAGTGTCCATATTCACCAAGGATATTTACACCTCCAGGATAGTTGCCCAGCACAATGCATCTGAAATTCTCCAGGTGCAACTAACACTAGGTAAGACTGCAATCCAAATTGTAGCTTGCTACAGATCCTCCACCATGCCCCAAGATTCTCACTACACCTTTCTAAACATACTGGAAAATATTAAGATATAACCAAATGCCCTAATACTGGGTGATTTCAACTACCCTGCCATTAACTGGGAAAGCTACTCGGGTACCAAGAACTTTTCCCAATGGTTCTTGGAATTCATAAATTCCAACACCCTGGATCAACTAATCCATTGTCCCACCAGGGGCTCCAGTATCCTAGACCTGGTCATTGCCAACATGGGAGATAGATGCTCCACACCAGTGGTCACCCCCTCATTGGTCAGGTCTGACCCTAAGCAAATCACCCTTGACATCCACATCCCAACCCCCACCCCCCCAATAAGGAAACCTCTGTAAAAAACATCTCCAAAGCCAACTTCATGCTACTCAAGTCAGAGGTGACAAACTTCATGACACCCATGCAGACAGGAGCTGAAAGATCAACTGCTGAATCCTACACTAAGGCACTGTATGAGCACATCCACTCGTGCATGAATTGTGCCATCTCAAATAGAACCAAGACGCTCTCCTCCAAAAAAGGAAGCCAATCTGGTGGTCCGCTGCCATAAACAAACTATACAACTGAAGGAAGAAACTGTTGCAGAAAAGAGGAAAATCCCAGGATGCAAAAAACTCGTTTAGCAGCCTCAGTGAGAAGCTGAGATCCCTCATAAAATCCTCCAAAGCTAGTTATGAAAATAAAATTGCCAAAGATTCCAAAGACAACCACAAGGCATTCTATAGTTATGTCAAGAATCTAAATGGCAATGCTCAGATATGCTCTGAGCTACAACAGAATGGCATTAAATATACTGATCCCAAGGATATTGCCAATATCCTGGCAGATCAATTTAGTGCCAACTTCACCCCCCTCTCACCCCCTAAAACGTCCATCTCAATTTCAAAAGATTGCCAAATTCTGGTAATCACGGCCACACAGGTAGAAAGCGCACTCTCCAAAGCTAAGAATACAGCATCCATGGGACCTGATGACATCCTGGGCTATGTACTACATGAACTATAAAATGAACTGGCACATAGCTTTACCTCAGGCTTCGTGCCCACTGAGTGATGCACAGCTACAATTATCCCACTCCACAAGGGGGGATCCACCTTGGATCCCGGGAACTACTGCCCCATCAGTCTGACGAGCCTGATCTGCAAGGGCATGGAATGCATTATCATGGAACTTATAAACAAAGACATTGGCAACCTTCAAACACTGAACTCCACCCAGTTTGCATTTATGAAGGGCCGATCTTGTCTCCTGAACCTGATTGACTTCTTCGACTCAGTCTCCAGAGCTGTGCACGAGGGTAAGGTGGTCCACACAACCTATCTGGACCTCACCAAGGCCTTCGACACCATCCCCCACTCTGGAATAAACTTACTAAGCTGGGCATAAATTCCCTACTTCACTCGATGTGTTGCCAACTGGCTTACTGACAGAACGCAGACTGTAAAAGTAGCCGACTCCAAATCCAGCTCCAGACAAGTGACAAGTGGAGTACCTCAGGGTTCAGTCCTGGAACCGCTCTTGTTTGACATCTACTTCTCTGAAGTACAGGCCAACACTAAGGGACTCTGGCTAACAAATTTCGCAGATGACTGCAAACTGGGAGCCATTATTGAATCCGCAAATGATGTGGATATTCTACAAACGGGCCTTACAGAAACAGATACTTGGTGGCAGAGCCAAGGGCTCAAGCTTAATGCCAAGAAATGTATAGTTATCCCCTTTGGGAAAACCCATGTACCCATGAAATACCACATAGGTGGCAGTACACTAAACACCATAAGTGTGATGAGAGACTTAGGGACACAGGTGGACAGTGGTCCCACCTTCAATAACCACATCGCCACAACAGTCAGGAAATCCTTTTATGTGGCACACTTCATCACTAAGGGCTTTTCATCCAGAAAAAAGGAGGTCATTGTCCCACTGTACTCATCCCTCATTAGACCCATTATAGAGTTATAATGCCCCAATTGGTATCTACCTCACAAGACATCTGCAACAGCTGGAAAGGCCGCAGAAATACCTCACTAAAAGAATCACAGGCCTAAAGCAGATGCCCTATGCTGACTGACTAAAAAAACTCCAGCTATACTCTGTGGCATATTGTCTACTCAGAGGCGATCTCTGCTTAACATACAAGGCCATGTCAAACCCTGAGCTGTTGGACATGCTCCACTTAAATAAATCCCAATCCCTTAGAGCCACATGCTCCTGGGATCTAAACCTTGTCATTACAATGAACAAAACATGCTGGATGGATAGGTTCCTGACCCATGCTCTGGAATAGACTGCCCATACATGTCAAGCAAAGCGCCTCCTTGGCCCTATTCAAAAGGAACCTTGACGATTGAATGGGAGATAGGAAATTCACCCCTGGGAGCACGTCAGTCACCCTGCTAGACAGGGGTCCAAGGAAGTAAATACTGTGGGAAGAAATATCCAGGGAATTGTTATGGCTATGCATGTATTGGCCCTAGGACCGATAGCCTAGTACCAACCTATAAACCTATGAACTTATGAACCACAGATTCAAAAGTGACATCAGAGAAAGTTTCTATTCCTAGGATACCACTCAACTGTCCGGATTTTCACAGAATGTCCCACTTTTTTGACTCATATTTTTACTCTGTACCTCATACAATTTGTGTTTTTTGGCAAAACACTGTGTACTGAAATCAGTAAATTATGACATACATTTAACCTCTCAGACTTCATGTCTTTTAGAAAATGCATGTTAACACAAATCCTCTTCTTCTAACAACTTTATACATTTATAAGAGCAATATTTAAAATCTGTCCCTATTTTTGGACCTTTGTTCCCCCCATTTTATAGGCTTTGTCCAGACTTTTTGCACTGATTTTGAAAGATATGGCTCCTTGCCGAACAATAGAAAATTAGCTGCTGAAAAGCCTAAAGGCCCAGGTTTGTCCAACATACTATATGTCACACGTCTTGTCAGTTTACATTTTAATTTGGGCAGTAGAGAGTTCTCTGTTAGCCACTTTCCTCTCCAGCCTTTTTGTAATTATGCTGGCTACTACTTCATAACTCTTGCTTACATGTCCTCCCTACTGTCTCTGTTGATTTCTTGTGTTGGTCTCTAAGGAGTCTGACCATCTCCCTTCAGCTGCTTTTATAGGCCCCTCCCTTTCCAAATCAGTGCATTCTTTCACTGCCTGTGACAATTAAAGAGCATTTTCATCATCTGGTCCTGACTCATTCAAGCAATCACATTGTAGTTCTAAAATTCTGCTCCATTTTATTGCTATTAACTAATCTGCACGGGTAACTGATTTGTTTGCAGTTAAAAAAGCATTCTGTAGAGTCTCATTGCTCCTTTATCTGTTTAAAAACGTTCATTTTGCGGCTTTCTGTAGTGCTTACCCACTGTAGGATAATAGCTTTAGTTGTATACCAACCTATGAACCTATTACACCAAAACATTTATCACCACTGACACCTCCACCGTTTGGTTCAAGTAGCAAAGCTTCTCTTTCCTCTATGTCAGATCAAGCACATCCCCATAGCAAAATTAGGGGAAGTTCCAGTGCTGTAGCCGTTTCCCTTACTCAGTATAATACCACCTTGGGTCTCTCCTGAAATGAGGCTGCTGGCCTAATAGGATCAATCTGGTCAACAAAGTATAAATAAATATAATGAATAAATAAAACTCTGAAATTGTTCTATCTTGGAGAAAAGAGAAATCCCCAAGGTGTAGCGATCTTCAGTTTTCTTTCATAAACATTATAACTGCACATTAATGATCGACAATGAGTGTTGCTCACTAGTGTAGCGATATTAAGTTTACTACTCAGAATAAAAAGGTTCATCCAAACGGTAAGTGTTTCTGCCACTGTTCATTAAGTTGTGAAGCTGTTGTTACTCAAACTGAAAGCGAAATGGGGCAGATTCTTTTTCATCACCCTAATGCAAGGCTTCTGTCACAAACTCCTGCTGTATTTACATATTGTACTTTTGTTTCTTCTGCATCTTCATAAGTCACTAAACAGTAAACGAACAGTGAAAGAAATGCAAATAGCAATGGAAGTAAAATGTTAGGAAGCTTAAAAATACTAGAGGGTCTTTAGGAACAGGCAGAACTAAACTAGAAACCTATGCATGGCTTACAGACTGACACAGCTTGTTCGATATTTCCTTTTCATCGTACCCACCCAGTTTGTATACAAAAATTCCAAAAGAACAGTAGTAGTTGAGCAAGATACTCCACTCATGAAAATGGTGAGCAAAATGGCACCCAGGCATGAAGGATTTGTGAATGTAAAAAGGGTGTTTCCCATCCCATATGCTACTTTCTGTTATGAAGCCATTTTCTGTTTTATATTATAGAGAATCTCAAGAGTTTGTCATCTCCATATACTGAACTTCTTTTGTATTGCAGACATTTGGGAAATGGATAAAGTCCTAGCATATTTGTGTGAGGCACTGATATCTGATATATCGGTTGGTCAAGGATCAGATATCCATGAGTCATATGTCAGTCTCTCAGATGCTGGTGGAGATTTGTGTATTTGATTACCCCAGTTTTGTACAGATATGACTTCGTAAATATATACCAGGTTTTTGTGGCTTCCCCAAGGTTGAGAACTTACACCTAAATGTGTTGCAAAGAGCAGAATAAAAAGGGGCCTTGCTTCTACTCTTCTTTCATCTAGTTTATATGATGCTGAAGAGATAAAGAAGATGATGGCTTGCTGTATTCATGTTAGACTAGCTTCACTGTTGACTTAGATACAAATTGTGGGGACAGCCCCCCCCCCCCATGAAATATTTATTTTGCTTATGCCATACACTTCAGAGAGATTTTAAAATCACATATGAAATCTTTATTCTCCTCCAAAACAGGATATACCAAAGCAATGAAGCAGCTAGAACCAATAACACTATCATTCCCTCCTATTATTTTTCTTTTAAATATGTGTTCCTAGAGGTTCTTGGAAATTTGATTTTTCGCTGCCAGACACAAAAAAAGCACAACTGGTTTTATGGAAATCAAGAACACAGTAAATGTCTATATAACCAGAATTGAATAAACCTGTTGTTAACTAGCTAGCTGATCTTAAATGTTCAAAGAACCAGCAGCTACAAGTAATTTTCTTAGGCATAAAAAGTGTAGATTCCTAAACAGGGTTGGGGAGGGAATAAATACATTTCATCAGCAATGAGAGCCATTAAATATCAAATGCCGACACTGCATAAGTAGGGAGAGATCAGAAAACAATTGGAGCCTCTTTCTGTATGTATTCAGAGGCTTCTCATTATGAGAAAATGACTAAAATGGCTCTGAATTAAGACAATGTAATCAGTTTTGGTTATATCTCTGGGGACCTCTGATTTAGAGCTGCATCGGTCAAAGTGTTTTATTCCTTTGCCTAGTTAAAGGCATTATATCTCCCAGAATATCTTTTGGCTCATTTGTCTATCTCCTGGAATAAATTCCTTTTGTTGTACCTTATAAAGATAGCTTAAATAATTGACGAAAAGGACAGGACTGTGGAAAATATGCAGTAAATATTTTATCCCCCAATCACAAGTACACCATGCAGTCAAGGCTGTTTCATTCTTTTGAAAGCAGGCAAGAGGACAGTAATATAAAACAAAAAGAAAATGCAGTGTAAACATCAGCAAAAGCAGAAACAATAAAGAGTAGGAAAGCAATGGCAAACACAGTAAATCTGTCAGCTAGAAAGGCAATTTTCTTCTACCTCCATTTGACAGGTTCTGCTCTTGTCCTGTTCCACCTGTCATAGACCCCAGCCTGCAGGAGAAAGCTTCTCGATTTATGAAGAAATAATATCATACAACTAGAAAGAAATATTTAAGAAAAGTAATTTTCATGAATTGCAACATAAAATTATATATTCCCCTAAGTACACAACCATCTTAGATACTGTAAAAGGCCAAATTCTGGCAATTTACTCTGTGATTCAGCAATACTTTGCAGATGGATGAGGGTCTAGTCACTTTTCAAACAGAACTGTGTGTTTGCTCACTTTGTCTGAAACTCTTTAATCTGAATTATTGTCAAGGGCTATCACACATCTAGAATTATACTACATCAACCATAAATTGAAAATATTTCATATCTTTTCAAAAGATCATAAACATCCCCATGATTAGGTTTCACAGTACTAACAAGGCTTTCTCCATAGCAAACCCTATACAATGGATTTTGCTACCTTTGAACTAAAGTTAGACTTAACTTTCTGTCTGATAGACTTATATCAGGCCTTGATTCCATAAAGTCAAAATGCCATTGTAAAGGCTTAACCATGGAGAAAGTTTGTTGGAATATGATTGAGTGCAATACGTTTGCTGAAATTCACATTTATTAATAATAAAAGGGTGTAGTGATGCCATAGAAAGATAAAATGGTGTGTAACAACACAGGCCAAAGAGATATCATTTTTTACCCAATTTGCTTTTGTACCTTACAATGTACGTGTTTTGTCTTTTTTTTTTCTTTTTTTAGTAGAGACGATTGGCAGAGAAATCCTGCACATGGCACAAAGGAACATATGGAACCAGCTTTACTTTTTGTTGTTTTGCAATGTCTTTCTTAGTGTACTTTTAATCTGATCTTTATAGTTAGATTTTGCACAATTTTGCTCATGTGGATCTTAATTCACAAATAGTTTTGTTCTCTAAAGCAGGATTTAACCAATCAATGCATGCATGAGTGCAATGGCATATATATTTAAAATATTTTTTTATGCATCATAATGCAGTACATTCATCCTGCAAATCATATTTGACTTATCTCACCCATCCTGCTCCCCTTTCAGCAAAGCCTGTCTACACTTATTCACATAATTCCCTAATCTGTCCTAGTATTATTGGAATTAATACTTAGTATTTCTGAATACCCTACGACGTCTGTTCCTTGTGTCTTAAGTGCCTATATGCACCACTTCTGTTCCATCTTCCAGACTAGCCATCTGCAATTCTGTTTTATATTCCTGTTACATCTTTTCCTTCTCTGCCTTTCAGTTTAGAAGTCTGCATTCAATCATTCAATTTGCTTGTCATCTGTTTCATTCCAATTAATACCATAAAACTATATATATATATATATATATATATATATATATATATATATATATATATGTATGTATGTATATGTGTGTGTGTGTGTGTGTGTCTATATATTTTATTTATATATATATTTTATATATATATATATATATATATATATATATATATATATATATATATATATTTATCTACTTCCAACAGTTATGGTGCACACTACAGAAAACAGTGCAAATGGATAAGAACAAACACTGCACATGTAATCCAGCACTATAAACTTAATGCCATAAAAAAATGCTTGATTCAGCATAAATCCACAGTGTACCACTTTGATCCACAATAATCCATCGTTGTTTTATTCCAAAATGTAATATATCCTCAAAAAATCTGTCATACTGAAGACGCCTGAGGGCAAAACTGGTCTGTGTTTCCTGTTCTCAGCCAGTGATTGCTGAGTAAGAGGCCTGGTTCAGACAGCAGCACTGCTTTCTGCTGTCTTTTGCCACTTTTTGAACATTTTTTGTGGCTTTATTACATTTTGGAATAAAACGACGATGGATTATCATGGATCATTGTGGTACATTGTGGATTTATGCTGAATCAAGCATTTTTATGGCATTGAGTTTATAGTGCTGGATTACATGTGGAGTGTATGTATATATATATAAATATATATATAATATATATATATATATATATATATATATATTATATATATATATATGTGTGTGTGTGTGTGTGTGTGTGTGTGTGTGTGTGTGTGTGTGTGTGTGTGTGTGTGTGTGTGTGTGTGTGCGTGTGTGTGTGTGTAGATATATATATATATATATATATATATATATATATATATATATATATATATATATATATATATATATATATATATATATATCATCATCATCAACAACTCCCTATTTCACAGTTGTTTTCTTCATGAGGTCAGGGTGATGGCTCAGCTGTTGTGATTTCTCTCGATTCACTGCCACTTTCTTATCTTGTTTGACAGTCAATCCTGACTGCTGCAGGTCTTCTCTCATGCAATCCTTCCATCTCTAGGCAGGATTTCTTCATTTCCTCTTCCATTTTGGAGTGGTTAGCATTGCCGCCTCACAGCAAGAGGTTCTCCGGTTCGATCCTCAGCTGGGGTGCCTTCTGTGTGGAGTCTGCATGTCCTCCCTGTGGTTGCGTGGGTCTCCTCTAGGTGCTCTGGTTTCTTCCCACATGGCAAAGACATGCTGTAGGTGGATTGGGCACTCTAAATTGGCCCTAGGTGTGAGTGCGTGCATGTGTGTGCCTTCTGTGGAAGGTTGGGCGCTGGGCTGGCAACTTGACACCGTAAAACTCCACTGCCAATCATGAGCAGACAGGCAAAGCCAAAAGAAGAAGGAGATCTTAAATCTTCTTTACCAGATCATCTTCTGCTTTCCTACTCGTGACCCTGTATCACCACAATCTGTTCACTTCTCTGTAATTGGAGCCAATTTGTCATCTGCTATGATGTCCATTATTTCTTTGTTTGTTTCAAAGCTTGCATCCAACTACCCATCTCAGGCATTTCACCTCCGTCATGGCTAACTTCTTCAACCACTCTACCTTCACTGCCCACAGTGTAGTTATTTATATACCCTGCTGATTTATACTTTCTGTATAAACTTCCCAGTAATTTAAAACTACATAAGATCTAACATCCCAGTCAATTTATATAAATGTCTGTAATCATAATTCTGTAAATTTTGGGCTAGCATAGAAAATATGTAGGGCTGCAATCTGGTCCTCACCATGTTTCCCTAACATTCTCTTTCTTATCAACTCAGATAACTGCCAGCCTAGTGGTATACAGAAATATCTCCACGTTACTCTACAGTCAAACATTTTCCACTAGAACTGACATTTGTGCATTTCAAGAACAGTGTTATAGTTAGTCAAGACAGGCTCAAAGAAAATGAGCCATTAGTTTGCTATGTTCTTTAGCTAGACTCATTGACAATGTTAGACTAGATTAGATCCAGGGCAAAAACTGGAAAAGAGGTACACCCCAATGAACCTGAAATAACGTCCCCTTGTATAGCTGTGGTGTTTAACCTCAGAAGTTATAGATATTCTCTAACAAATTTTATGTCCTATTTTTTAAAAATAACTTTGTATTGGCTATTATTTTTTTACTGCTAGCCAGAAGATTATGTATGTGACCCCATTTCCCAGATAGAAGATTTTATGCATATATTCCCACAGAGAGAGAGAGAGAGAGTGAGAGATGCATGTTCACTGATAAAACTATATACATGCACTGACATTGCCCCTGACAAGACAGGTCTATCAAAAGATACACGCATTTATTCACCTCACACTGCACCTTTACATCAATTCATTAAAGATATGCTTAGATTATTCAAGGAAACCCAAATAAAACTGTAACAGACACAAGAAGAACATTTATACTTCTCACAGATTTAAAACGTGAATGGTGACTTTACTGTATAAAATATCACAGACACTAGTTATGGCCACTTGCACCCACTCCTTCATAATCAAGTATATCCATTTTGATAAGGTATAGGTTCATAGGTTGATAGATATTTACTAGGCTAACAACCACAAGGGCCCTTTTAAGCCATGCATCCCAAATCTCTGACAAGTTCTGGTACCCTTGATAAGTGTAAGCAGAGGATTGGGAGGTGAAATATTTACAAGTACTGATCTGGGAGATGAACCATTTACAGGATGCCTGTGTCCATTAGAGAGATAGGTGCCAAACCAGGGATGAATTTCCTGTTCCCCATCCAATTGTCTAAGTTACACTTGAACTAGGTTAGGGAGGGACTCTGTTCACATAGATTGGGAGCCTGTTCCAGCGAAGGTGTAGCCTCTGGATACATATCTGCCTCTCTAGCAGGTCCTTTTTATATCACAGGCAAGGTTTAAGTCTTTAGAATGGGTAATTCCGGTGCTGTTTGTTCTGCAGATATGCAGGAGTTCCATCAGAGTGGGGTCTGACAATGCCTTTTATGCCAGGCATACTGTAGACGTCCCCTCAATAGCCTGTAAGAGACAGAAAACAAGGATAGGGCCTTGAGGCAGTCTGCACATGACATGTTACTTATGCCCTCTATTCTTTTAGTGAGGAACTTCTGTGGACATTCCATTCAATGGATATGCCTGGTTAAGTACATACCAAAGAAGGCATTGTACTCAATGATAGGTCTGATGAATTCCAAATAGAGTGGAACAATGACTTCCTTGGAGCTAGATGCTATATCTTTGTTAATATGTTGTGCAACATAGAATGATTTCCTCACTACTGTAGACACATGATGGTCAAAGCTAGATTACTGTCTATGTATGTCCCCAAGTCCCTGACTACTGGGTCAGATCTTAGGGGTGTGTTGTCAATGTGATAGTTACCAGGGGTGGATTACTTCCTGAAGGATACTATTATTCATTTCTTGGCCTTGAGTTTATTCCATAGCTCTGGCACCAGTTGTTTGTCTGTGTCAGCCCTTCCTGGAGAACAATTTTGCTGGTAGGCAATTCATCATCTGCAAATTTAGTCATCCAGAGGCCATTGGCATTGGCCTTCATTTTAGAGAAGTAAATTTCAAAAAGAGCGATCCCAAGACTGATCTCTGAGGAAATCCACTTGTGAATGTCCTCTTTATAGAGGTGGACTCCCCAATTCTAACTTCCTGGGCCCTGCCTGTGAGCCAGCTGGCTATCCACCGAGCTACATAAGGGTGTGTACCTCACCTCTTAAGTTTGTCAACAATGCCTGAGTTGGGTACTGGGTCAAATGCATTGGCCAGGTCAAGATAGGCAGTGTGAACCATTTTGCTGCCCTCATCCATTGCTTTCCTGACCATCTCAAAGAAGTCCACCAGAATGAGTAGGCATGACCTGCCCTTGATGAAACCAAACTGGGTTGGGTCCAGTGTCTGGAAGTTTCCTATGTCATTACTGATCATGCCCATGATAACTCTTTCCATGGCTTTGCATATTAAACTAGTGAGACTTACGGGTCTGTAGAGGATGCACTGTTGTGCAAAGTCATGACTGTTGCTGTTCTCCATTCATGAGGCATGAAGCCTGTTTGGAGGCTACAGTTAAACAGCAATTCCAGAGGGCCTGCTAGATCATGTTTTATGCTATTTAGAAGGCATCCCAGTGTTCTTGGCCTTACAGAGAGCATTAAGAACCTGTTTCCTAGTGATATCAGGGGGTATATTTGATGGCATTTCCTGAGGGAAGGTTGATGGTGAGAGACAGGTAAAGTTGGAGATGAATTTGTCAGCCAGTAGGTTTACTATATGTTCTGGCTCAATACAGCTGTCTCCATTTGCAATGGACTCTGCACACAATTGTGTGCTGCCTTTGAGGTTGCAGACATAGCTAAAGAATGCCTTGTGGTTGTCCTTGGTCTGCAGGCCAAATTTACTTCAAATTTAGCTTTAGTAGACTTTCTTTGTCCTCTGAGTTGTTTGTTTAGTTTGATGAGAGTGCTTTTATCCTGCTAGGTGTTGCACCTCCTAATTTTTGCCATGATTTTCTTGATTGTGTAATACAGCCTATTAATGTCGTGATTCCACCTGGGTGGCATGCTTTTTGAGTTAGTTCTGTACATCTTCCTCAGGGGTAGAGCTGCATCTTTGCAGCTATTAACATGCTTGTATAAGGTTTCTGTTAACAGGTCTGTGTAGGCACCAATATTTTCAGGGTTTATGGGGGCTTGAAATTGTCAGGTTATCACTTAACAGTAGGAAGTTATCCTTAGAGTAGTTCCTGAATATTCCAGGATTAGC
The DNA here is from genome assembly GCF_019279795.1 of Protopterus annectens. Classification (NCBI taxonomy): domain Eukaryota; kingdom Metazoa; phylum Chordata; order Ceratodontiformes; family Protopteridae; genus Protopterus; species Protopterus annectens. Next base: position 416,085,849 of record NC_056736.1, on the reverse strand, counting down.
TGGGGTGCCCAGTTTTATTTTTACTTCAAAGGAGACCATTTTGTGGTCTGACCTTACCAGGGAAGGCATTATAGTAGGGGGTGCGCAGCACTCTCCCATATTAGTGAGGACCATATCCAGTATGTTTGTACCCCTTGTTGGTGTATTGACAATCTGATCCAGGGAGTTTGTGTTTACAAAATCCAAGAATTTCTGTGCCTGTACGTTTGGTGTCATATATAATTCCCAGTTAATAGTAGGGTAATTAGTCACCCATGAATATGGTATTGGGTTGAATGGTGCATATTTCCAGTACATTTAAATACATTGTATGGGTTTCCTGGGTCATACTGGGGACCTATAGCTTTCAAGGAAGTAGTATTGGATTTTGCCTACACATACATACATACATACATACATACATACATACATACAAATATTTTAAGCATGGGCATTAATGCCTTTCTAGCTTGCCAACATACCAAAAAACTTGTTAACATAATAAGTGTCCAGGCTGTTCTTAAAAATATCTAAACTAGTACTCACTTTAATGTAATTTGGTAGTCTGTTCCATGCATCAGCTGCTCTCTCAGTCAACCAATTAGTACACTTCTCATTCCTATAGAATCCTCTACATAGGTTGTCTGATGATTTTCTACTACTTTATGATAACCTGGTCGTCCCTAAATGCTCTATATACCTGAATAAGATTACCTCTTAGATATCTATAAGAGACACTGTACAAGTTCAGATATTTTAGTTTTTCATAATAACTTAAATTTTCACATTCATGGATGCCCTTGGTATATTTAGGCTGTACTCTTTCCAGCTTACTCATACTTGTTTTCTTTTGTTTCCATATCAAGTTTGGGTCTAATGTAACTAACAAACAATTACTTCATCACTTCTGATTTCCTAGACTTTATAAATCTTTTTATACAACCTATAGTTCTATAACTATCATTAACCAATTGGTTGATATGATTAGAAAAACCCATGGCTGGATCTACCCATATTCCCAGGTACTTAATGAATCTGCAATTTCAATCACTGTGTGCTGTATTAAATATTTACAATTCAATTTATATATCACTAATCTCTTATGCTTAGTTTTTAATGTATTTATCAGCATATTATCATATTATTCTCCTGTGCCCAAATGGTCAATTTAGTCAAGTTCTTTTGCAGACATGCCTTATCTGTAACACATGTAATCAGTTTTACCAGTTTCAGGTCATCTGCATATAGAATGTAGAACACCTCAGATGAAAACGTTAGGTCTGAAAGATACGATCTAAACAAGTAAGGGCCTAAGACAGAGCCCTGTGGGACACCCTGACTGTAACCAAGAATTTCACCTGTCCGTTTGCTATATAATACTTGTCATGTCCTACTTGTAAGCCATGCAGCTATCCATCTTATATATAAATTACATGACAGCACAATTTTTCATTCATAGCTGTTATTATATTGTTATAGAACATTGTATTACAGGTGGTAATATATCTATTTTTAACACGTGCATGCTGATATATGGTTTCAGGTCCCAACCTATCCAATTCTGATAATAATTTTTCCAATATTACCTTCTCCATTATTTTTGTACAACATGATTTGGCTGGTTCCTGTTTCTCTGCCTTACATAGCCAGTGTTTAAACCAGTTTGTGCTTGTTTGCTCAAAGCTGCAGTGAGTTAGGCCTTCTGCCCTTGCTCTGCTGTTTTCCAAAAACCTGCCGTGAGACTACAAATGATTAGTGCTTATTTTCAGCTGTTTTCTGTACTTCTGATTAACTAAAACAATATTTGCTGCATATCTGTTTAAATCGTACAACTGTTTTTTAGGCTTAGTGAATTCAGTCCTTACCTCTGTTCTGATCTTGTATCCCCGCCCACTGTTGCTGTGGTCTTAAAGCTTGGTGGCTTTTGAGTTGCCCCCCTCTACTATAAATTTGATATTGGACACTCCTCCTAGTCCCATTGCATCAGCTCATTCTACTGAGTACAGTGAGATCAGTTGTGAAGGGCCACCCCTTTAGCTTCTTACTCTTGAATTATCTTCTGTCTCTTCACTTTCTACTTAAAAATTGTGAGTCTTTTTCATTTTGCTGCTTGTACTTAGGTGTTCAACTGCATTTAGTTTGCAGCATTTGTTACTGCTTGTCAGTAGCCTGATTAAACTGATGACAGTATTCTACTGAATTGCTGCTTTTTTGAGCTGTTTTTTTACTGTTGTGATTGTGAGCTAATTTATTACATTTGCACTGTTTTAAAGCAATTTACTGATTAACTGAATTTCATTACTGCTTAACTGCATTTCGTTGCTATGTACTGCAATTCATTACTGTTTGACTGCATTTTACTGCATTTCATTACTGTTTAACTGTAATTTTCATACTGCGAGTTCTGTTTTTATCTGTAAGTGGTTAATCTGTGCTTTTTTGTGAGTGTTGCTGTGTTCTTAATCCTTAAATTGAGTAGCATAGTCAGGATACAGGTTTGCTGCATCCAGTGCTGTTTGTTTTTGCCTTCTGTGTTTCTGGCAGCCATCTTGTGTTTGCCTTCTGTATTTCTGACAGACATCTTGTGCTGGTAGGGGCCTATCTCCTCTGCTAGTGAGAGAAGCAGTGCTGCCTGGACCTTGTTTGGCACAAGATGATTGGTAAAGAAAGCAGAGATGAGCAGGATTGGCTAGATTTCTGTGTTACTAGAATCTTCTATTTTTTGTGGTATTTAAACCCTGCGTTTGAGCTGGTTTGGGCTTGTTTGCACATCATGCACCACAGTTGCACTGTTTGTAACCCTTTGTGAGGCATTTCAGCTACAAATTTTCCCATAGTAGCACTTTTGTAATCACCTAATGGTGCTCCTCTTAGATCTTCCAACCTTTATCCTCGCAGCTCTCTCTGGCCTCTCTCCCTCAGATTCTGACAAATATGGATGGACAATTTCCTTCTGTTTCTCCTACCAGTCTGGTTAATATGGGCATCTTGAGACAGTGTAGCAACTGTGTCATGTACATGGACAACCCTATACTACTATCACCTAGGAACACAATTTGTGAGAGATGAAATTACGTTAAATACCTAGAGTCTATTCGCAGTCACTCACATGCCAGTATATCTGACACTGAGAAGGTTGTCGATACAAACACCACACCTCAAACACCACCCACACCTACACAACACACACCTTCATATGCAAAGGTTCTCAACAAAAACATACCCAAACAAAAGAGATCTTCGAGGCAAAAACACATGCGAACTCCATTGCCCACCACACATAATCCACACACCTGTATCTCACAGCCATTAAGGGCTAAACATAAATCCAACATATTAGTCATAGGAGGCTCCATTGTGAGACACACAGATTCATCCCTCACCAGGCTGGATAAGGAGAAAGTTATGGTTAGTTGTTTGTCAGGTGCCAGAATCTGCCATATCACCCATGCACTCAAGTCTTTCAACAACAGGTACTGTTATGACTCTGTCATAGTCCATGTTGGTATGAATGATTTCAGATGTACCTCCCTGGACTATATGAAGAGAGACATGATCGAGCTTTCTGAAAAATGCACTCCTCCTAGTACTCAAACCAATGAAGAACTGCAAAAGATACTGGTCCAAACAGTACAAAAGACTGAAGAATATAGAGTACAACCTTTTAGTTAAATGCTTTCATCTTAAGACTTCCTCAGAACTTAATACAAACAACTTGTTTTATTAGTTTTCTGAACATGTACAGGTATGTTCCTAGCCTTAAGCAGCATTCTACCATCACCCAGAATGATGCCTCAATACAAAAAGGAAATGACTGACTTTAACAATTGGCTTAGTTTCTGGTGTCATTCCAAGGGTATCCAGAACCTGACAGCCTGAGAAGACATGATCGACAGACCATGATGCTTTGCCAGAGATGGACTGCAGTCTGTCTCCTTTGGGCTTCAGGCTTCTGGCAAAGGCTCTTGCCTCCACCATAGAGACTTTGTTAGGCAATGCCATGAGATCAAAACTACCAACAAGAAAATCTCATCAAAATGCAAATTAAAGGTCATGCTTCTAAATTGTAGGAGTCTAAACATGAAACTGCACTCATTGCAAGCATTCTTAACCCTTGACATTTTTCCAGTCACAGAAACCTGACTCAAAGCTGTGGAGAGCACCCCAGCCATACCAGGTTACTCATCCTATCATACATTCAGACCCCAAACCATGGACAACAAAGCAAAATAAGGTGGTGTTGCAATATATATATATAGAAGACAAACAAACCTCAGGCTGGTCAAAGAGTATGATGTACAGGAGACACTCCAGGTGCAGTTAACTGTTGGTAAGACTCCTGAACTTTGACTCAAGATGACCACTCTACCTATCTGGACCTCTTTGAATCTACCAAGATTCATCCCTTTACCCTGATCCTGGGCAACTTTAACTATCCAACCATAGACTGGAAGAGCTACTCATGCCAAAACACAAATGCTCAGAGATTCCTTGATTTTGTCAATGCAAATGCCTTGGACCAGCTGGGCAACACCCACGCAAGAGGTGATAATATCCTGGACTTGGTATTAACCAACATGAGTAACCACTGCAGCATCTCTGCATCTATACAGTATCATCCTCTCTGGTAAGATCAGACCACAAAGCGGTCACTTTCAAAGTCGCCATCTACCTGACACCTCCCTAGCTAGGGTCAAACAAAAAAAACTTCCCTAAAGCTAATTACAACCTTCTGAGGGAAGGTATAAACAGCTTCACAGCCACCTCCCTCTCCATAGGAACTGGCACGTATGTCCAAACCTACACCAAAGTACTGTAAGAGCATTTATATAGCTGCATGGAATCAGGAATACCTAACAGGACAAAAATCCTCCTCCTCAAGGAAGAGTAAACCTGTCTGGTGGACATATGCAATAATTAATCTTTATAATAAAAGGGAAAAACTGCTGTCTAGGACCAAGAAGGAGCAGATGGCTAACTGAAAGCAATCTCTCCTTAGTCTGAACAAGCAAATAAGAGCACTAGTGAAATCCTCCAAAGCAAACTTCGAGTCCAAACTGGCCACATCTACTAAAGACAATCATAAGACTTTCTTCACAATTGTCCACAGTCTCAAAGGAAGCACCCAGATCTGCTCAGAACTGGTGGTCAAGGACACCACACACACAAACGCTGTAGATATAGCCAACCTGCTGGCAGACATGTTCAGTGAAAACTTCACCCCTCTGTCCCCCCATCAGTAAACCAGGACATCCCCAACACCTGCCCCCCTCCCCTTATATCTACAGAGCAAGTCATCACTGCCCTGTCAAAGGCAAAAAAATACAGCCTCCATGGGACCTGATAACATCCCAGGCTACATTTTACATGAACTCTGGCAGGAACTTGCAGCACCATTAGGCATCTTATTCAACCAAAGCCTGAGTAATGGCTTCATCAAGCTGAGTGGAAGACAGCCACTGTTATCCCTTTGCACAAAGGTGGAGCGTCCACCGATCCAGGAAATTATAGACCCATCAGCCTAACTAGTCTGATCTACAAGGCCATGGAATGGATTATCATGGACCATTAACAAGGATATTGGCAACCTCCAAAAACTTGATCCCACACAGTTTGGTTTCATCAAGGGGAGGTCATGCCTGTTAAATTTGGTCAACTTCATTGAGACAGTCACCAAAGCCATGCACAAGGGGAAGACAGTGCAGACTGTCTACCTTGACCTGACCAAAGTCTTCAATACTATTTCCCATTTGGGTATAATAGATAAACTCTCTCATCTAGGCATCAAGCCTTATATTACCAGATGGATAGCAAATGGGCTCACTGATAGAACACACCTAGTCAAAATAAGGGAAGCCACCTGAAGCAGTAAACCCATAATGAGTGATGCATCCCAGGGATCGGTTTTGGGGCCTTTGTTGTTTTGGATATACTTTTCTGAGGTGAGACCAAAACCAGTGGCCTATGGATGACCAAGTTTGCAGATGACTGCAAGCTGGGTGCTGTCATCAATTCCCTTAGTGATGTGGACATCCTCCAAGAGGGTCTCACCTAAACAAATGACTGGTGCCAGAAACATGGCCTCAAACTGAATGCCAAAAAATGCATAATCATCCCCTTTGGGGAGAGTGATGTCCCCACAAATTATCACATAAATAACAAGGTCCTAAGCATGCAATCAGTTGTGAGGGACTTGGGCACCCTGGGTGACAGCAAACTGACTTTTGACCACCATATTGCCTCTGTTGTACAGAAAGCTTTCTGCATGGTCCACCTCATTAGTAAGGGTATCTCATCAAGGGACAAGGAGGTCATAACATCTCTTTATTCTTCCCTTATAAGACCCATTATTAGTACAATGCCCTTTTTGGCATGTACCTCACAAAGTACATGCAGCAGCTGGAGAGACCACAAAGGTTCCACACCAGGAGAATCCAGGGCTTCAAACCTCTACCCTACAGAGATAGGCTAAAAGCCCTATCCCTCTACTCAGTCTCATACAGACTCCTCAGAGGGGACCTCTGTCTTGCATACAAAGCAATCTCTGACCCCTCCTTGATGGGACTGCTGCATATCCGCAAGTCAAGCTCCACTCGAGTAACTCACACACAAGACCTCATGCTGGTCTGTGACATCAATAGGACTTGTTGGCGGGACAGATTTGTGTCCCAAAGTCTCTTCCTTCTGTGGAATAGACCCCCTCTCCATGTCAAGCAGAGTATCTCATTAACACTTTTTAAGCACAATCTGGATAACTGGATGGGGAACAGAAAATACACCCCTGGGATTCTGCCAGCGTCAGTGCTGGACAGGGGTATTGGGTGCTGACTTGTTGGAACATGGGCTAAATATTTGGCTAGGCTTGTAAGGGCCTTAGGGCCAATAGCCTAGTAACTTCCTATGATCCTATGATCCTATAAACATGAAAGTAGACTTAAGGGTCTATATGACTCTGGGTTTGTCCTACTCCCCTTTCCCTTAAAGACAGGTTTAATAAGTGCATGTCTCCAATCTTGAGGAATCTCCCCATATTTATTTGACCTAGTTAATAATAGTTGTTGAAGTGTTCTCAGGTCATTATTACTAATTCTGTCTCCTCCCTGTGCTTTGTTTGGATCCAGTTTGCACAGTTCTTTTTCAATATAATCTAATTTGATTCCAGTATCTGAGTTTACCTGGATGTCACTAGGACAACTTATGACCACCTTTGCGGATGATTGGGGATTTGAACATGGAGAAGCTCACGTGCATTGTCCTTTTTGACCAGCCTTGAGGTATATTGATTTTTGATGTAAATCAAGACACCTCCACCCTTAGTCCCTGTCTGTGTAGTAGCTGGTCTAAATGTGTGGAAGGCCTTATAACCTTGCACTGTCTGTATGCTCTCCATGGCTTTAAACCGTGCTTCAGTGACCACACAGACATCGGTATTCTCTAAGGTGAAGAGAGCATCTAAGGAGTGTAGTTTTTTGTTTAGACTCCTAGCATTGAGCAGTAAAACATTAAGATTTTCTTGGTTTTGATTTGCTATGTTGGAAGTACTTTCAATTTGGCATTGTCTAAAAAGGCACCATTGGAAGGACAATGTTTTAGTTAATATTCAAAAGCCTAGAGAGGAGAAGTGCAGACCATCCCTAGCAAAGCAACATGGTCTGTTGACCATCTCCTTCCATGCTGACAAATATTTCACTTCCTTAGAATGACACCAGAAACTAAGCCAATTATTAAAGTCAGTCATCTTTTGTTCATATTGTGGCATCATAAAGGAGAAGGTAAAATGCTGCTCAGTGATAGGCTCATACCAGTCTGGGACTCATATTCAGAGAGCTCCATAATGTCTCTCTTCATATAGTCTAGGGAGGTATGTCTCAGGTCATTTACACCCACATGGACTATGACTGAGTCATACTGGTTTTTGTGGTCCAATGACCTGAGTGACTGCATGATGTGGTGGATCCTGGCCCCTGAAAAGTTACTGACCATCACTTCCCCTTACTCAGGCTGGTGAGGGGGACATCAGTGTGTCTCACAACAAAGTCTCTAATGACTAGAATGTTGAATTTTGTGGCTTGCCTTATCGGCTTAGAAGTAGAGGTTCCATGAGATGTAGATGTATGTGTTGATGTGAGTGTTGCATTGAAAGAGTGCATTTGGGGTTGCTGAAGGTGCGTGTTATGTGCACTTCGTTTGTGAGGCCTTTGGGGTTTAAGAAGGTATACCTACTTTGATTGTGAAGGGGTGATATAAAATGAGCATAGACAAAAACCATGATTGCAGTCTATTCACACATATCCAACCCCCAATGCACTCACAGAAATGTACACACACACACACACACACACACACACACACACACACACACACACACACACACACACATACATACACAACACTGCCCCTGCCAAAACAGGCCAATGACTGTCAAACTGTGATTAAACAACAAGAGGGGTGAGTTACTTTTATCCACAAAGCTTCTTTATAACTAGAAAATACAGCCACATTACTGATTGTGCACACCTCCAATATGTAATAATGATAAAATAAAATGACCAGGGCCCTAGAGCTACCTGTGTCACTGCAGAAACTCACAATACCCTTCCCCCACAAGTGCATAGTCCCACTGGCTACTGAAGACTGCAACCAGGTAATGGCTTGAATGCACTGATGTACACAAAGCCCATTCTAAACATGAATATACTTCAATGCTGTACATCCTTCAAGGGACTCTGGCTATATGCATCCTGCTCCTCACAGGACTGGTATTCCTATCCTAGCATAGCAACTTCTTGAAGCACTCAAAACAGCAAACAAACTCAGATCTTCTGGGCTATAGTCAGGGTTTTATCCCTTTGAAATATCTGTGTTGCCATTATTCAAAGTGATTAATGGGTATTTAACCTGATCAAAAGGTACCGGTACACACTAATTATAACCATTTTATTGACTGTGTACACCTAAGATGTCTGATTTTAATCAAACAAAAATAAATAATTGCCATAGCAATGTATTCGGCTTGTTTCATGCAAACACACACACACACACACAGTATTCAAGCCAAGTCGAGCACCACCAAAATATTGAGTTGAACAACATAAAGGTTCTTGTTAAAAAACATTTTATTGTACAATATCAACCTCTTGAAAATTAAAATGATTTGTTGCTGAACATTTGTGTAGCTATCAAACAGCCTGCATAAATACGTTTGATTAAAACTATGAACAATGATTTCTTGTACTGATTACATTGTTCTATCAATAAACTCCAAATTAGATTGACATAACAAATGTCTTCCCATTTTAAATGAAGAAATAGGGATATTTCTCTGACATAGATACAATACAATGTTCTCAGATCTTGACTGTGTATGTAATTCTTTTCTCCAATAACCTGCTTTATCTTGTGCAGGGCTACAAATAGTTTCTGGCACTTGGTGGGTACAAGGAAGCTTGAAACACTCCAGAACCATGACTAAAATCAAATCTCCATTTAAACTTTTACTTTGGAAATACTCTTGGTGTTTCTGGGGTAACTGCAAGCTTGAGCAGACAAAAAAAAACATTTACCATCATCAGTACTTTTCCTTTCTCCAGATGCCACGTGCATGAGTCATTAAGTGGCATGATTTGGGCCTACAATTGTTTTTTTGGGGGTGCAGTAACTCTGAGTTGCCAGGAAGGCTGAAACTTTCTGCAATTGTCTAGTTTGCCCCTATTCTGGCTCTATATGGAATTTCTTTGTCTTTTCGGCTTTTCCGAGTTGCCAGCCTGATGTCCAACCTTAGCGAAGGCACGCCCATTCACATATGTCTTTCGGAGGCCACCCGACCACGGGAAGGACATGCAGACTCCACACAGAAGGCACTCCAGCCATGAATTGAACAGAAGAACCTCTTGCTGTGAGGCAACAACGCTACCACTGTACCACTGCGCTGGCTCTATATGGAATAAGTGAAGAATTTTGTATTGAGGTTAAAGCTGTACATATTATACTTTTATCAAATAATGTCATGTGTCCCAGTTATGTGAAATACTTAGCTTGACCTCAAAATGCAAAGCCCTCTTAGGTGGGACTCCTTCACCATAAATTTAAACAAGGAAGATGGATTAATTAACTGGGAGAATGTATTGTAAAGACAAAGGTGAAACTTTACAGAAGAAAACCTCTCAGCCTTAAAAATTAAATTGATTTTGATATTTACATTGTCTGAGAAGAGGTGACTTTCTTGCCTTTTACTTGAAGAGTATCCAGACTTCGACAAGAAGGTCACCAATGTGATGCTGATGCAAAGGAAAGTAAGCAACAGTATTTTTATACCCAAGCAGACTCCAAAGATTTTTTTCCACAAGTAGATGACAAATGTTGGAGATGTGATGGGGAAGAAAGAGGTAGCTGGAAGTATATGTTTTGGAAGTGTAATGAGTCAGCAGAATTTAAAAATTTCCTGCAGAGTACTCTGTCAGAAATACCAAGTGATCAAATGAGTGTAACTAAGGAAATTATTTTTTGTGCTGGCATACAGGATTTGTATAGCCTAATCAGAGTAAAGTCTTGTTAGGTTTAATTCTGGTGGCTGCCAAAAAAGCAATCAATAAAACATGGAAATCAAAGTCTAAAAAACAACTGTACTTAAAGTGTTGAATACTGTAACAGAGATAAATGAACTGGAAGTGTAATCTTTAAAAAAGGGTAGGAGCAAATTCCATGGAAAAGTGAAAATTGTGGGAAGAATACATGCAGAAAAATGTTTTGGAGAAGGAATGAGGTTTAAGAGAAAGCAGAAACTAAACAATTTATGTAATATTTGGTTATATTATATAGAAGAACATGTGATGTATAATATTTGTAAATGTGAGCTTATTAATATGGTTTCTTTATTTTTATTTAAATGTAATTTTGCCTGTGTCACAAATGTTAATTCAATGAAGGTGTTCTTTAAAAAAACAAAAAAGAATCACCCATCAAATTACAATACTGTAGTACTTTGATGTTGTCTTGACTGCGTATCAGATTATTTGTCTTACTGAACTATATTTGGGGGCAGGGAGTAAATCAAACTATTTAGAGAGCATACAAAATAATTTCATTAATAAAACTTGAATGTTTCATGATACAAAATACAGAACAGCTATAAACAATGTGCAATAGGGATACATTGCACATATGTCTGTGCTATTGTGTGAGCACTGCAATAATTACTTTCTTATATTGGTTACCGAAGCAGAAAACTAATATTTGTGGTGCAGAATAAGCAAGCAGCAGTCATAATGTGGAATTGCTTACTTCATTCAGAGTAAATGGAATTAATGATGACATCATCAAAAAGCAAACAATGTCATCCTGGTACAAGCTAAAACGTAAGTTTTTACTTAGAGCACAAACCTGCATTAAATATTATAGTTAATATTTCCACTGGACATGTTTGTTTTTCACTTATTTAATTGTGTTATACAATTTATCATTGTCTTTCTGCACTGAGGATAACATGCATTTATCTGCATAGTTAATATCTCAGAGCAACCAGCATTCACCAAGAACAGTACATTGGATAAAATGAAGTAATGTAATACTGATGTAATTATTTCCTACAGAAAATGCTACCTGATTTGGGGAAAAAGTAAATCTCACAGATACAGTTGGAATGAAACACGATCGTCCTCATTGCTACTTCCATGACAAGGCTGTGATAAATTTACAGTGCCTATACAGGTAGGGCTGATCAGTGAGCATCTGTCTTTTCAAAAATCCAGTAGGAACATACTATGCTCTGTTACTTGAATCTTGTGTGGTGTACGAGACATATCTAAACATATTTGTTCTTTAAAACATACGAGACAAATCTAAACATATTTGTTCTTTAAAACAAAGTGTAGGGAACAGCTAGACCCAGGAGACAAGCATGCTTTTCAATTAAGAATTGTGGATTTCTATTCAGTTTTCAACATTTCAGAGTTATGATATAACCAAAATTCTACCCTGCCATTATGAGCCACAATGTTCTCAACTGTAATTTTACACACACTGAAATTAATAAATTAATTGAAACTGTAGGAATCCAAAGAGAACCATCCAGCAGGGACACAGAGATAATCCAGATTTGCATTTATTTACATTGTATGCAACCTTATATGAAATATTGTAGCAATTAAAGCATTCATCAGTGCTTTTACAAATGTTCTAGATTTTATTTTTTCCATGGAAAATTGCTATTGGTATTACTATATAATTTGCAACTATGTTCATCAGTATACATTTTGTATCTAGCACTCCTGAATATCCTCAGTTAGCAACGAAAGTGTTGTAAGAAATAACAGCACTGATTACATTATTATAGCTTTACCTTAAACATGGGCTTTGTACAAACAAGTTATGCTGCACATTCAGCTACATAAATACTTATAGGTAGTGTTTATTGCACAGTAAATAGACTTTAGCAAACACATAAGTCCTGATTAAACCAAAATGTATGTTAGGCAGGGAATGCTATGAACATTTGTCTATAGCTTTCACTTTTTAAAAAGATGTCTGTGTATCCTCCACCTGTGCTATAGCAGGAATATGCATATCTTCCACCTTGGTGGAAACAGCAGGTTCATACTCATTCTCTTTAGTGAATGCAAGATTGCTAATTCCATTTTCCATTTTCAGTTCTTCATATGGATTAGAACTTTTTTCTTCTGTCGTCTCTGCTGCTGATGCCTTCTTTTTCCTGTCAAAGTAAAACTTGTTTATTAAGAAGTACATCAGAGGATGCATAAAGTCAGACAATTAGACTATGGACTTTAAGTAAGATAAACGGATTATGTTTTAATGATGTACTCTGCAGCATCAGCCATAATTGAGTCACAGTTGTTTCTATAACCTTCTCCAGCACCCATCTTAATTTCTGCTCCACAGACGTCTGTTGGAAGGGGGTGAGTTCTTTTTGCTCTTTTGCAAACAGGGGAACTTTTCTGCCCAAACATGAGTGATGAACACCAGCTATAAAAATCCATTCTAAGCCAGAAATATACCATACAATGTCCCTTCTTCGTTCAGGTATCATTAAGCTTTAAAGTAAATTCTCTGAAGTCTCCAGCTCTACTCAGTCGCTTACCGCTTGCTCAGAGGTGACCTTTGCCTAACATACAAGGCCATGTCAAACCCAGATTTGATGAATATGCTTCACCTCAAAAAATCCAGATCCATCAGAGCCACAAGGGCGGGAGACTTAAACCTGGACACGACTATTAATAGGACGTGCTGGAGGGATAGATTCATCACCCAAAGACTCCCTATGCTGTGGAACAAAATCCCGGTACATGTGAGGCAGAGCACCTCACTGGCCTTGTTCAAGAGAAATCTTGACTAATGGATGGGAGATCGCAGATATACCCCAGGGATTACCTCAGTGTCATTGCTCGACAGAGGCACAGCAAAATAATGGGTTTAGTTCCCCGTACTAAAGGGGTGGCGTAAGCCACAAAACGATGGGCTAGGCTTGTAAATGCCCTCGGGCAGAAAGCCTAGTATGAACCTATGAACCTATGAACCTAAATATCTTTGTTTGATTACATGCTACTACCATAACTATGTGGACCTGCTTTAAGTACAAAGTACAGAACACTTAACTGATTACATCCAAGTGACGGCTCCAAATGTACCTGCAGTTAACTCCTACTGACACCTCTAGGTGTCAAATATTCTTTGTTCATATTTGCCTTAATAATTCCAAAACCACACTATGTACAAGGTGTTAAAAAATTCATCTTAAAGCTTACACAATAGCAAACTCAACTGCATTAATATTTGACCTCTGTCTAGTGCAGGTAAATAGATATTAACTACTGTTTTTATGATATTAATTTATACAGGTATAATTTTCACATTTTTTTAAATATCTCAACAACCAAGTAACACAAACAGAACTCCTTAGCCTCATATGAAAACACTGAGATAGATGAATAAAATGCTGCTGGCATTATGTGTGTAACTTGCGTGGTTGCTGAGATATTGTATGTTGTTTACAAAATATTGCAAATATAATGGTTACTATGTTTAGTGTGAGTTATAAAATTCAGTTTAAGACCTAGAACCTAAAGAATACTACCACTATAACAATAGTTTGTGCTGAAGAGTTTGCCATTTATACTTCTTTCATAATCCCTGTGTTTCCAAAGATATGAACATTTGTTTGAAATGTGAGGACATAACTTAATTCTGTCAAAAGGCTTAGGCTACGCCCATTGGAAGTTACAGTGCAAACTTCCTGAGCTCTGTTGGAGTGAATGACTTAATATGCCACCAAAACATAATGCGCCAGTGATGACAGGAATTAAACATGACTGTCAGTGAATATTGAAAGAAAGTTTCAATGTCATGCAACATGGGAATAAAACAGCAAACAAAAACAGGAAAAAGTCAACAAAAAGAGTTGCAAGATATGAGTTTTGTACTTATAAAAGCAACCAGTACATGACAACATGTTCTCTAAGTCTCTAGAATAAGAGGCTGGATATGGGTTTTAGTACTGACTACCAACCTCTATTGTTACTAGTTATTGGTGGAAGTTTAACAAGTCATTTGAAAGTTTAGATCATGTATATGTAACTATG
>NC_056736.1:416063779-416066279 GCF_019279795.1 Protopterus annectens | reverse complement strand
TATATATATCTATCTATATATATATATATATATATATATATATATATATATATATATATATATATATATATATATATATAAATGAGTCTACTTCAGAATGTCGACTGTTCAGAATGCTGACTTTCATATGACTGACACCAGATGATCGACATTCCAAAAGACCAACATTCTGAACAAGTTACCTACCTGTAAACACAGTAAAACTGTGCCCCCCACACCCCCTACTACTTAAATATTCTCACTCCGAGATCTCACTACAGTACAGGAAAGGGGAATCTCCTAGTCCCGCACTGTAGTGGGATCTCCGCTGTCATTTGTCAGCCTTTCAAATGTTCGCTCATATGGTATCGGCCATATGAGTTTCGAACAATTGAAAGTTCGAACAAATGAAGGGCTCCCATATAAAAAATATATATATATATGTGTGTGTGTGTGTGTGTGTGTGTGTGTGTGTGTGTGTGTGTGTGTGTGTGTGTGTGTGTGTGTGTGTGTGTATACATATACACATAAACACACACACACACACACACACACACACACACACACACACACACACACACACACACACACACACACACACACAATAGAGAATGGTAACCAAGAACCATGGAATTCTGGATGGAGCCACTATTTCAGTTAAAATTAGTAGCTTCACAGTGCCAGAGTTAGGAGAAAATTCACTTACTGCTTGACACAGTAGCATGACCTTATTTATTTTCTATATCTCTCATGTTAATTTCTATTCAATATCATTCAGATAATACTGAGCGCCTGTTTGTTGTTAACAAATAATAGTGCTATTGTGGTTCAACAGACTTTTGCTGACTCCTAGATCGAGACCAAGGGGTCATTATTAACTTACCACCTTGGACGATAAGTAGAAAAAAGCAGACAGATTATTTATATTAACATTACTTAAAGGAACATTTTGTAAGTACTTTTCAAAAACAATCTTCAGTGTTAATGCAAACATAATTCATGCATTAATGGCTGGTCTTAAAAAGCAGAAAAGAAAATACACTGCAACCTGTGAATGTAAACTTTGTTCAACTATTTTAGCTGCTTATTTTAGCCAAGTTCACTGTGTTAAACTTTTTTCCTGTGTTACATTTTGATATCTACTCAGTCCCCAGCACACACACATAATAAGAAACTAAAAGTCACATGCATAAATCTGCCCTGGGTTGTGTAAAATATACGTTATTCTGATCCAACAAATACATCTTTTCATGCTGTACAGTGATGACATTTCATGGCACCTTCATGCTTTGCAAAAGTGATATAATGTGGGAATGGCAGAACCTATGTGGTTCACCGTAACATACTTTGAAGGAAGATAACTTAAGAACCTTCATTTTGTACAGCACAATAATCAACTCTACCCTAACTGACCCAAGGTAACAATCTGACACTCCTTGTGTTGTGCATTACTACCCTAACTGACCAAAGGTAATATTCTGACACTCATTTTGTTGTGTATTACTACCCTAACTGACCAAAGGTAATATTCTGACATTCCTTGTGTTGTGTATTACTACCCTAACTGACCAAAGGTAATAATCTGACACTCCTTGTGTTGTGTATTACTACCCTAACTGACCAAAGGTAATATTCTGACACTCCTTTTGTTGTGTATTACTACCCTAACTGACCAAAGGTAATATTCTGACATTCCTTGTGTTGTGTATTACTACCCTAACTGCCCAAAGGTAATATTCTGACATTCCTTGTGTTGTGTATTACTACCCTAACTGACTGAAGGTAATATTCTGACACTCCTTGTGTTGTGTATTACTACCCTAACTGACCAAAGGTAATATTCTGACATTCCTTGTGTTGTGTATTACTACCCTAACTGACCCAAGGTAATAATCTGACACTCCTTGTGTTGTGTATTACTACCCTAACTGACCAAAGGTAATATTTTGACATTCCTTGTGTTGTGTATTACTACCCTAACTGACCCAAGGTAATAATCTGACACTCCTTGTGTTGTGTATTACTACCCTAACTGACCAAAGGTAATATTCTGACACTCCTTGTGTTGTGTATTACTACCCTAACTGACCAAAGGTAATATTCTGACATTCCTTGTGTTGTGTATTACTACCCTAACTGACCCAAGGTAATAATCTGACACTCCTTGTGTTGTGTATTACTACCCTAACTGACCAAAGGTAATATTTTGACATTCCTTGTGTTGTGTATTACTACCCTAACTGACCCAAGGTAATAATCTGACACTCCTTGTGTTGTGTATTACTACCCTAACTGACCAAAGGTAATATTCTGACACTCCTTGTGTTGTGTATTACTACCCTAACTGACCAAAGGTAATATTCTGACATTCCTTGTGTTGTGTATTACTACCCTAACTGACCCAAGGTAATAATCTGACACTCCTTGTGTTGTGTATTACTACCCTAACTGACCAAAGGTAATATTTTGACATTCCTTGTGTTGTGTATTACTACCCTAACTGACCCAAGGTAATAATCTG